>NC_047112.1:102125471-102425471 GCF_902500255.1 Thalassophryne amazonica | reverse complement strand
CAATAATTATGTAAAACCCCAACGGTCAAAACGACCCCCTGTGAGCAAGCACTTGGCTACAGTGGGAAGGAAAAACTCCCTTTTAACAGGAAGAAACCTCCAGCAGAACCAGGCTCAGGGAGGGGCAGTCTTCTGCTGGGACTGGTTGGGGCTGAGGGAGAGAACCAGGAAAAAGACATGCTGTGGAGGGGAGCAGAGATCGATCACTAATGATTAAATGCAGAGTGGTGCATACAGAGCAAAAAGAGAAAGAAACAGTGCATCATGGGAACCCCCCAGCAGTCTACGTCTATAGCAGCATAACTAAGGGATGGGTCAGGGTCACCTGATCCAGCCCTAACTATAAGCTTTAGCAAAAAGGAACGTTTTAAGCCTAATCTTAAAAGTAGAGAGGGTGTCTGTCTCCCTGATCTGAATTGGGAGCTGGTTCCACAGGAGAGGAGCCTGAAAGCTGAAGGCTCTGCCTCCCATTCTACTCTTACAAACCCTAGGAACTACAAGTAAGCCTGCAGTCTGAGAGCGAAGCGCTCTATTGGGGTGATATGGTACTACGAGGTCCCTAAGATAAGATGGGACCTGATTATTCAAAACCTTATAAGTAAGAAGAAGAATTTTAAATTCTATTCTAGAATTAACAGGAAGCCAATGAAGAGAGGCCAATATGGGTGAGATATGCTCTCTCCTTCTAGTCCCTGTCAGTACTCTAGCTGCAGCATTTTGAATTAACTGAAGGCTTTTTAGGGAACTTTTAGGACAACCTGATAATAATGAATTACAATAGTCCAGCCTAGAGGAAATAAATGCATGAATTAGTTTTTCAGCATCACTCTGAGACAAGACCTTTCTGATTTTAGAGATATTGCGTAAATGCAAAAAAGCAGTCCTACATATTTGTTTAATATGCGCTTTGAATGACATATCCTGATCAAAAATGACTCCAAGATTTCTCACAGTATTACTAGAGGTCAGGGTAATGCCATCCAGAGTAAGGATCTGGTTAGACACCATGTTTCTAAGATTTGTGGGGCCAAGTACAATAACTTCAGTTTTATCTGAGTTTAAAAGCAGGAAATTAGAGGTCATCCATGTCTTTATGTCTGTAAGACAATCCTGCAGTTTAGTTAATTGGTGTGTGTCCTCTGGCTTCATGGATAGATAAAGCTGGGTATCATCTGCGTAACAATGAAAATTTAAGCAATACCGTCTAATAATACTGCCTAAGGGAAGCATATATAAAGTGAATAAAATTGGTCCTAGCACAGAACCTTGTGGAACTCCATAATTAACTTTAGTCTGTGAAGAAGATTCCCCATTTACATGAACAAATTGTAATCTATTAGACAAATATGATTCAAACCACCGCAGCGCAGTGCCTTTAATACCTATGGCATGCTCTAATCTCTGTAATAAAATTTTATGGTCAACAGTATCAAAAGCAGCACTGAGGTCTAACAGAACAAGCACAGAGATGAGTCCACTGTCCGAGGCCATAAGAAGATCATTTGTAACCTTCACTAATGCTGTTTCTGTACTATGATGAATTCTAAAACCTGACTGAAACTCTTCAAATAGACCATTCCTCTGCAGATGATCAGTTAGCTGTTTTACAACTACCCTTTCAAGAATTTTTGAGAGAAAAGGAAGGTTGGAGATTGGCCTATAATTAGCTAAGATAGCTGGGTCAAGTGATGGCTTTTTAAGTAATGGTTTAATTACTGCCACCTTAAAAGCCTGTGGTACATAGCCAACTAACAAAGATAGATTGATCATATTTAAGATCGAAGCATTAAATAATGGTAGGGCTTCCTTGAGCAGCCTGGTAGGAATGGGGTCTAATAAACATGTTGATGGTTTGGATGAAGTAACTAATAAAAATAACTCAGACAGAACAATCGGAGAGAAAGAGTCTAACCAAATACCGGCATCACTGAAAGCAGCCAAAGATAACGATACGTCTTTGGGATGGTTATGAGTAATTTTTTCTCTAATAGTTAAAAGTTTGTTAGCAAAGAAAGTCATGAAGTCATTACTAGTTAAAGTTAATGGAATACTCAGCTCAATAGAGCTCTGACTCTTTGTCAGCCTGGCTACAGTGCTGAAAAGAAACCTGGGGTTGTTCTTATTTTCTTCAATTAGTGATGAGTAGAAAGATGTCCTAGCTTTACGGAGGGCTTTTTTATAGAGCAACAGACTCTTTTTCCAGGCTAAGTGAAGATCTTCTAAATTAGTGAGACGCCATTTCCTCTCCAACTTACGGGTTATCTGCTTTAAGCTACGAGTTTGTGAGTTATACCACGGAGTCAGACACTTCTGATTTAAAGCTCTCTTTTTCAGAGGAGCTACAGCATCCAAAGTTGTCTTCAATGAGGATGTAAAACTATTGACGAGATACTCTATCTCCCTTACAGAGTTTAGGTAGCTACTCTGCACTGTGTTGGTATATGGCATTAGAGAACATAAAGAAGGAATCATATCCTTAAACCTAGTTACAGCGCTTTCTGAAAGACTTCTAGTGTAATGAAACTTATTCCCTACTGCTGGGTAGTCCATCAGAGTAAATGTAAATGTTATTAAGAAATGATCAGAAAGAAGGGAGTTTTCAGGGAATACTGTTAAGTCTTCTATTTCCATACCATAAGTCAGAACAAGATCTAAGATATGATTAAAGTGGTGGGTGGACTCATTTACTTTTTGAGCAAAGCCAATAGAGTCTAATAATAGATTAAATGCAGTGTTGAGGCTGTCATTCTCAGCATCTGTGTGGATGTTAAAATCGCCCACTATAATTATCTTATCTGAGCTAAGCACTAAGTCAGACAAAAGGTCTGAAAATTCACAGAGAAACTCACAGTAACGACCAGGTGGACGATAGATAATAACAAATAAAACTGGTTTTTGGGACTTCCAATTTGGATGGACAAGACTAAGAGTCAAGCTTTCAAATGAATTAAAGCTCTGTCTGGGTTTTTGATTAATTAATAAGCTGGAATGGAAGATTGCTGCTAATCCTCCGCCCCGGCCCGTGCTACGAGCATTCTGACAGTTAGTGTGACTTGGGGGTGTTGACTCATTTAAACTAACATATTCATCCTGCTGTAACCAGGTTTCTGTAAGGCAGAATAAATCAATATGTTGATCAATTATTATATCATTTACCAACAGGGACTTAGAAGAGAGAGACCTAATGTTTAATAGACCACATTTAACTGTTTTAGTCTGTGGTGCAGTTGAAGGTGCTATATTATTTTTTCTTTTTGAATTTTTATGCTTAAATAGATTTTTGCTGGTTATTGGTAGTCTGGGAGCAGGCACCGTCTCTACGGGGATGGGGTAATGAGGGGATGGCAGGGGGAGAGAAACTGCAGAGAGGTGTGTAAGACTACAACTCTGCTTCCTGGTCCCAACCCTGGATAGTCACGGTTTGGAGGATTTAAGAAAATTGGCCAGATTTCTAGAAATGAGAGCTGCTCCATCCAAAGTGGGATGGATGCCGTCTCTCCTAACAAGATCAGGTTTTCCCCAGAAGCTTTGCCAATTATCTATGAAGCCCACCTCATTTTTTGGACACCACTCAGACAGCCAGCAATTCAAGGAGAACATGCGGCTAAACATGTCACTCCCGGTCCGATTGGGGAGGGGCCCAGAGAAAACTACAGAGTCCGACATTGTTTTTGCAAAGTTACACACCGATTTAATGTTAATTTTAGTGACTTCCGATTGGCGTAACCGGGTGTCATTACTGCCGACGTGAATTACAATCTTACCAAATTTACGCTTAGCCTTAGCCAGCAGTTTCAAATTTCCTTCAATGTCGCCTGCTCTGGCCCCCGGAAGACAACTGACTATGGTTGCTAGTGTCGCTAACTTCACATTTCGCAAAACAGAGTCGCCAATAACCAGAGTTTGATCCTCGGCGGGTGTGTCGTCGAGTGGGGAAAAACGGTTAGAGATGTGAACGGATTGGCGGTGTACACGGGGCTTCTGTTTAGGGCTACGCTTCCTCCTCACAGTCACCCAGTCGTCCTGCTTTCCCGGCTGCTCGGGATCTGCCAGAGGGAAACTAACGGCAGCTAAGCTACCTTGGTCCGCACCGACTACAGGGGCCTGGCTAGCTGTAGAATTTTCCACGGTGCGGAGCCGAGTCTCCAATTCGCCCAGCCTGGCCTCCAAAGCTACGAATAAGCTACACTTATTACAAGTACTGTTACTGCTAAAGGAGGCCGAGGAATAACTAAACATTTCACACCCAGAGCAGAAAAGTGCAGGAGAGACAGGAGAAGCCGCCATGCTAAATCGGCTAAGAGCTAGTAGCTGCGCTAAGCTAGCGGATTCCTAAAAACACGCAAAGTGAATAATGTGTAAATAATTTAGAGGTGATTCAGCAGAAGGAGTGCTTTAGTTAAGACACATAAAGATTACACTGGGAAACAAATCGTAATCTAGATAACTAGATCAATCTAACTGCGCAGATTAAACAGCTAACAGATACAGAAAAACACCGCTGTGCTCCGGAACAGGAAGTGATACAATACCGCAGTGAGAGCCAACCACCAGTAGAGGCAAGCAAAACCCGTTTTATCATGTTGTAACATACAGCTGTCACTTTTACTCTTTTTACAGCAGTTATAAAGTAGCTGCCACTTGTAATGTAACAACAGAGTTGTACCCAGAATGTTCAGGGGGATTACTGATATATATATATATATATATATATATATATGGATGGAATGGATGAGATTTATTGTCATTACACAAGTGCAACAACGAGATTACATCCACACTCCAATTAGGACTCCCCCCGAGTTGGCGGGGGCGCGACGACATGTTGCTGCTGCTCCCCCACACTCACATCGCCTCAATTCGGATGACGGGCTGCTCTCAGAATGCTGTCCGACATCTTCTAATGCACCTCGACACTTTGGGAATGTTGAATTTTCATTTGGATGGCATTCAGCCTCATTCAGCCTCTAATGTGACAGGGGTTTTAAGCATTCACACATTATTCAGAGAAATTCAAGCCTGATATGGTGAAGTGGGAATGAAATAATAAGGCAGGATGCAACTTAACATAAAACAAAACACCTGATGTGACAGAGTTTTTCTTTCTTATCATTAATATATATATATATATATATATATATATATATATATATATATATATATATATATATATATATATATATATATATATATATATATATGTCGCAGACATGAATGAGTGACGTTCATCAGCATGTTAACATGTCATTTAGGTCCTTCAGACTTTATTTTGAGTAAATGCTTCAGGAGAGCATTAGCATGGCAAAAACCTTTCAGCTTCTGGGGGAGCTCGACCTCCCCAGACCCCCCACTTTTTTAAGCATTTTTCTTTATTTGCCTCTCATGTGCCTGGAAAAGCTCCTGGCAATCTAACCATGTTCCTTTAGGTCCTTCAGACTTTTCAGTAAAATGGTTCTTGGGAGCATAAGCATGACTAAAACCTTTCAGTTTGTCTAAACAGTCCGGCAAATTCCTGTGGCCGCCCCGAAGGTTTTGTCATTGAAGTGGAAAAATGTGTGTCTCTTTAAGTTCTAGTATGCATCTGCTCTTTCTTCTGATACAGAATTTTCACATTTGCGCAGGAATTAACTGATATCTAAACATCTGTTTTCACAATCACTCAGTATAAATTTAGCAACATCTGTGTCTTTGTAGTTAAGAGATGAGGTGCCATACACTCCTCAACCTCACCTATCTGATCCATATGCTTTCTGTAATCCAATGGAATCAGCCAACAACTGAAAAACACATGAGAAGAAGATCCTTTCAATTTATTTTTAGAGGTGTATAAAAGCTTTTGCTTTAGTGTCTGCAGCATACAGCACTGATGCAGACAGGAAAAATAAAGGTACTAGTTATTGGATCAACCGGACAAATTCAGACGCTTTTACACCACAACCACAACTCTACAAAACTGAAATCATGATTTTAGCAGTTGACATCCAAACATACACACACACACACACATAATTAGAGGTGCAGCATGCATCTGGATGTACACTATTATTCTTATTACCTCCGCCAATGAAATTGGAGTAGGATAGGATTTCACCCCTGTTTGTCTGTTTGTTTGTTTTCCAACAGCCTGGAGCCCACAATTTTTCATATATCGTTGTGAAGTTTTTACTGAAGATTCATATCCTAATGAGCAAGAACTGAATAAATTTTCAAGGTCAATGGGCAAAGTCAAGAAAAATCTTGGAAAATTAGAAAAACCCCTATCTTTAACATTGAATGAATTCTCAAAAATGCATACCTCTGTCAAAAAAGATCAATTTTCTTTCGTATGCATAATGTATGACGGTGTCCTTTTTGGACTGACAAAGTTTGATCCGGATCTAATCCAGATTACAGATTTTGTGGCCATTTAAATTTAACATTGAAAACTCCATTTAATGTATATTTTACATTATATCTTGATCAAACGTGTCCCACTCACTCTCATATTGGAAAGTGAGATGCAGACTAGCACTCACTATCACCTGACAAAGTTTGAACCTGATCTCATCTGGACTGTGGATTTGTGGACATTTGAATTTAATATTGAAAAACCTGTTTGGTGTACATTTTGCATTATATTTCAAACACAAGTGCCTCAATCACTCCCATTTGTGACAATGAGGTACAAACCTGCACTCTCAATGAATAGACTAAGTTTGATCTGCATCTGATCTGTATTGCGGATTTAGAGGATATTTGAGTTTAACATTGAAAAGCCCTTTTGATCTATAGTTTGTATTATATTTTATCTTATAAAAATCCATTTCTAACAGGACTTTGAAATGTTTTCCAAAGTAAAAATTTGTGGAATTGGAAACTAGTGTTGGCGGGCATTTGCGGTGCTCTAATTATTATATTATATGGCTACGACAGTATGTGCTCCCTGATTGGCTGATTTCTGGTCTGATATTTTCCCATATCAGACCGTTACCATGACAATCGGACCAGATCATGTATCAGATTTGTGGCTTTGTTTACAATTTCCACGGTACAAAATAAAACAAAACAAAAAGCGAACAAAGAAATTATGAGCGACGAAAAGAACCATTCTCTGAGCAAACTTTATTACACTGATGAGTTTGAATTGGAGGAACTAATAGCAAACAAGCTTGAAGTGGACATGCAAAATGACGACCAACAAGATGTAAACACAGCTCCGAGCAGCCATAATAATAAACAAGTTATTAACCTCACTTACTCAGTCTGTACAGGAATATCATATCTCTGCCTTTTTTGTCAAGACCTCAGTCTGATATTTTCCAGTACAAACCTCGCTTTTGGTTAATAATCCTTTATTATTATTATTAGTAGTAGTAGTAGTAGCAGTAGTAGTAGTAGTAGTAGTTGTTGTTGTTGTTATTGTAATATAAACTGATCATCTGCAGAGGAATGGTCTATTTGAAGAGTTTCAGTCAGGTTTTAGAATTCATCATAGTACAGAAACAGCATTAGTGAAGGTTACAAATGATCTTCTTATGGCCTCGGACAGTGGACTCATCTCTGTGCTTGTTCTGTTAGACCTCAGTGCTGCTTTTGATACTGCTGACCATAAAATTTTATTACAGAGATTAGAGCATGCCATAGGTATTAAAGGCACTGCGCTGCGGTGGTTTGAATCATATTTGTCTAATAGATTACAATTTGTTCATGTAAATAGGGAATCTTCTTCACAGACTAAAGTTAATTATGGAGTTCCACAAGGTTCTGTGCTAGGACCAATTTTATTCACTTTATACATGCTTCCCTTAGGCAGTATTATTAGACGGTATTGCTTAAATTTTCATTGTTACGCAGATGATACTCAGCTTTATCTATCCATGAAGCCAGAGGACACACACCAATTAGCTAAACTGCAGGATTGTCTTACAGACATACAGACATGGATGACCTCTAATTTCCTGCTTTTAAACTCAGATAAAACTGAAGTTATTGTACTTGGCCCCACAAATCTTAGAAACATGGTGTCTAACCAGATCCTTACTCTGGATGGCATTACCCTGACCTCTAGTAATACTGTGAGAAATCTTGGAGTCATTTTTGATCAGGATATGTCATTCAAAGCGTATATTAAACAAATATGTAGGACTGCTTTTTTGCATTTACGCAATATCTCTAAAATCAGAAAGGTCTTGTCTCAGAGTGATGCTGAAAAACTAATTCATGCATTTATTTCCTCTAGGCTGGACTATTGTAATTCATTATTATCAGGTTGTCCTAAAAGTTCCCTAAAAAGCCTTCAGTTAATTCAAAATGCTGCAGCTAGAGTACTGACGGGGACTAGAAGGAGAGAGCATATCTCACCCATATTGGCCTCTCTTCATTGGCTTCCTGTTAATTCTAGAATAGAATTTAAAATTCTTCTTCTTACTTATAAGGTTTTGAATAATCAGGTCCCATCTTATCTTAGGGACCTCGTAGTACCATATCACCCCAATAGAGCGCTTCGCTCTCAGACTGCAGGCTTACTTGTAGTTCCTAGGGTTTGTAAGAGTAGAATGGGAGGCAGAGCCTTCAGCTTTCAGGCTCCTCTCCTGTGGAACCAGCTCCCAATTCAGATCAGGGAGACAGACACCCTCTCTACTTTTAAGATTAGGCTTAAAACTTTCCTTTTTGCTAAAGCTTATAGTTAGGGCTGGATCAGGTGACCCTGAACCATCCCTTAGTTATGCTGCTATAGACGTAGACTGCTGGGGGGTTCCCATGATGCACTGTTTCTTTCTCTTTTTGCTCTGTATGCACCACTCTGCATTTAATCATTAGTGATCGATCTCTGCTCCCCTCCACAGCATGTCTTTTTCCTGGTTCTCTCCCTCAGCCCCAACAAGTCCCAGCAGAAGACTGCCCCTCCCTGGGCCTGGTTCTGCTGGAGGTTTCTTCTTGTTAAAAGGGAGTTTTTCTTTCCCACTGTGGCCAAGTGCTTGCTCACAGGGGGTCGTTTTGACCGTTGGGGTTTTACATAATTATTGTATGGCCTTGCCTTACAATATAAAGCACCTTGGGGCAACTGTTTGTTGTGATTTGGCGCTATATAAAAAAATTGATTGATTGATTGATTGATATAGAAATAATGAATGTGCAATGGTACAAATATTTGCATGAGTTTCATTTCAATTCATGAAAATATTCTTTTCATTGCAGGAATGGAAAACATTCATTATTTGCATTATATGACACCTAAATAGAGATGCATCATTTGATATTTTAGTTAAAATTAGACAGGTGTTTCTTCTCAGAGCAGGAAACCTCCCAGCATCGAACTCCACCCCGAAGGCTAGCTGCAGACACACCGAGCTTAGTGCCCCTGAGGAGCTCAGCGGTGTGTGTGGAAGTACCCATCTGCTTTCTTCAATCCAGAGAAAAATCGCAAAAACAACTTGTCAATGTTTCATCTGACAGTGTTTCTACAGCTGCAAACAATGTCCCTGCAAATACTGCAGGTTTTGGATTTCTTCATATCATGGAAGCATGTTTACGAAAAGCGAATGGAGTCAGTCAAGAGAGTGAAACATATGTGACAAAAATCCACATTAAATAGAACCAAAATGCAAGGTACATGGCAAATACTGTTTCTGCACTCTGGCAAAACAATTAATATTAATAAAGTTCTTTCTTATTCTTAAATAAGGAAAGTGATGTGACAATGCACTAATCAAATAACAAAGATCTATTTAGGTGTCATATAATAGTAAACAGTGTATCATACCCAGACACTATATATCAAAAATATTTTATGATTTCCATACAAGAACACAGAGATTTTTATGACTCCATGGAAAAAGGAGGCAGAGGAAACGTGACCCGGCCCAGAGGAAGTCTGGAGCCCCAGTCTGGAGCCAGTCCTGGATAGAGGGCCCGTCAGTGAGCGCATGGCTTGTCACGGAGTCCGGCTGGGCACAACTCAAAAGGCAATGTGCACTTTTCATCTCCACCCTGTGGGCTCACCACCCACAAGGGGAACCACTGGGGTCAGGTGCACTGTCCCATGGGTGGCAGTGAAAGTCAAAGGCCTTGACGGACCAGACCCGGATGGCTGAGGCTAGCTCTGGGGGTGTGTAATGTCACCTCACTGTGGGGGAAGGAGTCGGACCTTGTGCGGGAAGTGGCGTGCAACCAGTTAGATCTGGTGGGCCTCACCTCCATGCACAGCCTCGACTCCAGAACCACTCTCCTTGATAGAGGTTGGACTTTGTTCTTCTCTAGATTTGCCCAAGGTGTGAGGCGCTGGGGCAGGTGTGGCGATACTCATGAGTCCCTGGCTAAGCGCCGATACATTGCTATTTAACCGGGTAGATGAGAGGGTTGCCTCCCTGCACTTTCAGGTGCCACCCTGACTGTTGTTTGTGCATATGCATTGAACCAGAATGGGCAATGTTCAAAGCTTCTATTACTCAAGCTGCAGTGGGGAGCTGTCCTGACCTTAGGACCCTCAAGGGGTGACAACCCTCGAACTGAGGTAGTCAAACAACTCATCAGTGGCAAAACCCTAAGGGTTGATGAGATCCATCTAGAAATGCTGAAGGCTCTGGATGTGGAGGGACTGTTTTTAACAAGATGTAAATGGTAAATGGTAAATGGACTGCATTTATATAGCGCTTTTCCATCTGCATCAGACGCTCAAAGCACTTTACAATTATGCCTCACATTCACCCCGATGTCAGGGTGCTGCCATACAAGGCACTACACACCGGGAGCAATAGGGGATTAAAGGCCTTGCCCAAGGGCCCTTAGTGATTTTCTAGTCAGGTGGGGATTTGAACCCATGATCTTCTGGACTCAAGCCCAACACCTTAACCACTAGACCAGGCTAGTCTCTTCAACATTGTGTTGGATGTTTGGGACAGTGCTGAAGGAGTGGCAAACTGGGGTGGTGGTCCCCATATTTAAAAAGGGGACCAGAGAGTGTGTGCCAGTTACAGGGGCATCACACACCTCAGCCTCCCTGGTAAAGTCTATTCCAGGGTGCTGGAAAGGAGGGTTTGGCCAATAGTTGCACGCCTAAGAATATGCCCATCCAGTCTACATGTGTTTTGTGGACTTGGAGAAGGCGTATGAGCGGGTACCCCCGAGATACTGTGGGAGGTGCTGCAGGAGTATGGAGTGAGAGGATCTCTTCTCAGGACCATCCAATCTCTGTACTCACAATGCGAGAGCTGTGTTCAGGTTGACGGCAGTAAGTCAGACTTGTTTCCAGTGGGGGTTGGCCTCCACCAGGGCTGTGCCTTATCACCAATTCTGTTTGTGATATTCATGGACAGGATATCAAGGCATAGTCGGGGGAGGAGGGTCTTCAGTTTGGTGGGCTCAGGGTCTCATCACTGCTTTTTGCAGATGATGTGGTCCTGTTGGCTTAATTGGCCTGTGACCACCAGCACTCACTGGATCAGTTCGCAGCTGAGTGGGAAGCGGCTGGGATGAGGATCAGCACCTCTAAGTCTGAAGCCATGGTCCTCAGCAGGAAACTGATGGATTGCCTACTCCGGGTAGGGAATGAGATCTTGCCCCAAGTGAAGGAGTTCAAGTACCTCTGGGTCTTGTTGACGAGGGAGAGACTGGCCGGAGAATCGGCACAGCACGGATGGTGTTGCATTCACTCTGCCGTACTGTTGTGACAAAAAGGAAGCTGAGCCAAAAGGCTAAGCTCTCGATCTACCGGTCAGTCTTAGCTCCTACTCTCACCTATGGTCATGAGGATTGGGTCATGACTGAAAAAATTAGATTGCAGGTACTAGTGGGCAAAATAGGTTGCCTCAGGAGGGTGGCTGGTGTCTCCCTTAGACATATGGTGAGAAGGAGCTCGGAGTAGAGCTGTTGCTCCTTCGTGTTGAGCCAGCTGAGGCAGTTTGGGCATCTGGTAAGGATGCCCCCTGGGCGCCTCCCTAGTTAAGTGTTCCAGGCACATCCAGCTGGGAGGAGACCCCGGGGAAGACCCAGGACTAGGTAGAGAGATTATATCTCCACACTGGCCTGGGAACACCTCGGGATTCACCAGTCAGAGGTGGTTAATGTGGCCCAGGAAAGGGACGTTTGGGGTCCCCTGCTGGAGCTGTTGCCCCTGTAATCCAATCCCAGATAAGTAGTTGAAGATATATGTATGTATGTATATAACACAGAGATTTTTAAGTATAAATACAAAAATAACATAATGCTAAAATACCCTGGGCCATATGAGCATTGTCTGCTTTATAATTTGCAGTTGTTGAATTAATTATTAAGATCCTATTATCTTACATATAATTTGTACATGTTCAATAAAGCCCCTTGATCAGTCAATCATAAACAATATTTACGTTTTAATGGTGTCTGCATTAGCTTTTGACAAGAGCAAAAGTTAGCTTTGAGTTAGCAGAAGTTAGCAAGCACACTGACGTCTGCGAAATATGTTAGAACTCCTTCCAGCGGTGTTATCAGGTTACAAAAACATTTTCAGATTTAGAAGTGTTTATTTCTTGCTAGCTTTTACATAATTTCAAATTCTTGGACTTGGTTGATTACATCACAGTACAAATTATGTATGAAGTTAAAAATAAACTTTTGCCTCAACATGTCTAGGATCTGTTTAAAATTAGGGGCTCCAGTTATAATTTGAGAGGGATATTATTTTTTGAGAAATTAAAGATCAGTACTACTGTAAAAAAAAAGTCATTGTGTCTCTGTTAAAGGTGTTAACATTTGGAATAATTGTCCTGATAACATTAAATTACTTGGTACCTTAGTTGGCTTTAAAAAGGCTTTACAAAAATAATAAAATTACTTGTTATAGTTTGAAGAATTAGGTTTACAGATTTTGTTTTGTTTTTGGGTCTGTGCATTGTGCACTATTGTTTGTCTGGTTGTGTTTTGAAATTTTAGATCATTGATTAAGTTATATTGTTTGTGTACACTACTTTGGTATTTGTTGTTATGAGTATATATATTTATATAGTATACATTATTTTTTTCTAGTATAAGTGGTGGGTATTTATAAGCTTTGCTTCTGCCTACACCCTTTCAGCCACATAGGTACGCTGTTAACTTGTTCTTTTTATGAGTTTTTGTTATTGTTGATCTGTGTGCTGAATAATTCATTCATTCAGAATATATGACAAAGGTGTTACATTTAACCAAAAATTAAGCAAAGTAAGTAGCTAGTGACACCAGGAAGTAACGTCAATACGCTAACATCCATGAAATTATACCATAAACATAGGAACAGAATATGACTATTATCCTCTTAAAATACATCAAGGTTAGACATCTTTGAACTTGTCCGAGGTCTGTGTCCCAAGAATGTTCCCTGTGAATTTGAAGACTCTGGCAGTAATAGGACTGGACTTATGCTGAGCATAGACAGACGGACGAAAAGCCTTTGCAATACCCGATGGCAATATTTGATGGCCTCTGGTAAAAAAAAATATAACACAATGCTAAAATACTCTCAGCAGTATGAGCATAATTTTTTTTTTTCCTGGTAGTATCACGGACTACATCTGTTTTTCCAAGTTAACTGAGAACAATTTCGGACTTCTATTTAAAGTTTGTGTTGGACTGTTGATGTCAACAGACTGTTGCCAAAATGTAAGTCTCTTTTCTGTTGTTTATAAATTAATATAATATCAAATGACAAGGATCTATTTTAGCCGTTATATAAAACAAATAATGAATGTTTTTACATTCTTTTAATGGAATGAATATTTAATTCAATATTTAATTCCATCTTTCACCTCATGAAATATTTGTACCATTGAACTCATAAACATTCTTTTTTTTTCTTTTTTTTTTTTTGTATATTAACCTCCATTTGAATCCAGATAGATGGATATCAGGAGAGCCCCAATTTTACCCATTTTATCTTAAATTGATTGGGGGTGCTTAGGCACCCATCAACACCCCATGACTATGCACCTGCAAAGAATTAAAAAAAATAAATAAATAAATAAAACTCACAGGAGGGTTTGCAGCATATTTAACACATTTTGGGACTTTTAAATGGAGGGAAAAAAAAATCTAAATGTGTGTGATTTTTGCACAGCTTGGTGGTGGTATAGATGAGCCACACTGGTTACCATGACACCATCGTTTATAGCAACTGTTGGACATTTTGTGCAGCCCCCTCAGTCTCATTAGCGTGCTTGCCGACTGCCCCCTCCCGTCTTTGGACTGTGACGCACAACTCAGCGGCGTATTGTGATTGGCTGAGTCCAGCCTCACCCGGCCTCCAAAGGGGGGGAGTCTTACTTATTAGTCTAGTTGGCGGGCGGAGCAGTTTCCCTGGTCTGATAAATTGCGTGTGATACAATTGGAGGAGACGGGTTCGAAACCGTCCTTTCGTGTTTCCTGTCAGGGCAGTTCGCAACTAAAAGTACCCGAACCAGACCAGCCAAAGAAGGGGGTCTAAGCAACAAGGAGCCAACATGTCGGCAAATAAGGAGAGCAACGGCGGGTGGAGGAAATTTATGTGGAATTCAGAGAAAAAGGAGTTTTTAGGACGAACAGGGAGCAGCTGGTGTGAGTATTCCATTAATATTCCAACAATTAACCTGCCGATACACAGTTATAGAGGTCATGCTTTAGGGAGACAGAGGAAAGCTGAGGTTTTTGAGTTTTAGTTTATCGGGTTGTGGTGTTCAGACAGCACCTGTTAGAACTTCACTTTCTGCGTCGTGACTTCAGCTTTCACGGAAGTTAAATCAGAATAAAGTCCGGTTAAAAGCACGAGAACATCCCCACTAGACACGATCTGAATCCCGCCTTGGTATTAAAAATAAATAAATAAATGAATTTGAGTGGAAGCTTTTCTCTTCTGCCATGTGATTAAGGTTGAAGTCGGACAATAAGAACAAAATGGTTACTCATGGCGCGGCCCATTGATTAACACTGATGGAAAAAGGTCATGTTGAAGGACAAACGGAGAGATTACACTCAAAGTGCCACCTCTTCAGGACAGAAAACAACAGGACATTTGATTCCTGGTAGCTAATCTGTGGCCATGTTCTGCTTCCCACTTTCACTGAAACCCAAGATTAATGACTCCAGTGCTAATCGTTTTAGCACTGTTTCAGTACTTTAAACCCGCTTAATTCGGTCAGCAGTGCCTGTTGGTTTGATAGGATAAGTACATACCGTTATACAGCGCCCATTAAACCAATTAAATGTTTTATACGTTTGAATGATGCGTGTTTTTTGGGGCCTGTTCTCCGGCGGGGACTCGCCGCTTGGTCACGACTCGCGTGTCTCTGCTTTCTGTACAACTTGTGCTTCTCGGAACAAAAGCACACGTTGGTCGGTCGGTGTGTCTTTGGTTGTGTTAAAGGCGCCCCTTCCTCAGGGCTTAATTTGTAGCCGAAACAAACTGCTTTTGTGCAAATTCTCTGACGACATATTGCCGTAATGTTAACGTCACAGCTCGTCTAAGTCAGCTGCGAGTTTATGGAGAGAAGTTGCAGCGGCGTGGCTATGGAAGGTGACCCCCCTTCCCCCCACACACACGCTCACGCTCTATACTGTGCATAGTTTAAAATGCAACTTTGAGGTTTTACAGTCCTAAGTAATGTCTAAAGCTCCTCTCTCTTATTTAGAGGTGTGTTCGTGTGTACTGTAATTTCCTGACTATAAGCTGCTACTTAATTCACACGCTTTGAATTCGCCCTATTGACGTATCCCAGAATCCCTTGCGTGCCAGAGAGTCGCTGCAGTCAAACATGAATCAACACGATGACAGTTGTAAATGAATATTGTACTACAAAAATGTAATTTTTTTTATGCATTTTGTCACGTTAATAAGACACTGCTGCATGATACCCTGACAACTCGCTAAAACAATTATAACAAATAATCCGTGTCTGGTACGTTTAATCTGCGTGGAATTTAATAAACGCAAACCGAATTTCAGACATATATATTAGTCTGGAACAAAGAGGACAAACAGTGTTGTAAAGAACAATAATCAAGATGTTAGAGAGCAAACTTCACTTTCCCCCAGAACGACATGATCAGGAAGCGAGCGTAGCTCACCACAACTCCCACTGAAAATAACGGAGAGACAGTCTGTGATTCTTGCACGTTTACATAAAATAAATGCAATAACAACGTCTAAAAACCCAGAGAATATATTCACGAGAGTTTTAGGCACAATATAAAAATAGTTTTATGTTGCGATGTTAATGCTGTTGTCTGTGTGCAGCGGTTAAAGTGCAGCCCGGTCAGAGTCTCAATGCAGTTCTCAATGTTACTGAGATCTCGCAGTGCAGCGACTTCTCCGAGATTTTGCGGGATTTGAAACGTCAATAGGGAGAATACTGCGGCTTTTACAATGATGCGGCTAAGTTATGGGTTTTTACAGGGTTTTTGACAAGTCCAAATACGTCAATTGATGCTGTCAATCGATTTCCTGAAATCATGCAGTGTAAATTCACACACAGTGTAAATATAAGGTCTTACCCGTTCATTTTAGTGAATAAAAGTCCCTCTCCGTCACTTTGCAGCAACGTTGCGCCATGAGATCAGTTAGTGGAGTGGAGCCTTCTCCCCCACTCTTCCAAACCGGTTCTCTGTCTTGGCACAAGTTGAAAAGTCACAGCGCCTCACTAACGTCTCATTTACCACAGACTCCATCCAATCCTGTCTGCACGCGATGAAATCTCAACAAAAAGTTAAAATTACTCAGTTCTCCGTGTGGAGCAGAGACACTGCGCGCGCATGCTGGATGATGTGCGTGTCAATATTTATGTGTAACACTTCAGGGAAAACAGCATTTACGGTATGTATTTAATTAAAAGTTAAGAAATCTTTCTTTGTAAATGTCTCATGTTAGAACGTGGAGACCCACGGCTTATAGACAAGTGTGGCCTATTTATGTACAGTTTCCTTTTAAAATTGGTGTTTTTTTTTTATGCACACACTTTTGGTGTTGCACATGACAGTTTCATTGCTGTCGTTACAATATCTATTTTTATACAGTTTATTAGTTTAGTTGACTTGATGGTTTTATTATGGGTTTTTTTTGTTGTTGTTGTTTTTCTTAGACCTTACACATGTGCAAAATATGTTACCAATCCCACTATCTCTTACAATGCATTCTAAAACATAATAATAATAATGATGAGGCATTGTACATTTGGTATGCTTTGTTGCTAACAGTTAATAATA
The DNA here is from genome assembly GCF_902500255.1 of Thalassophryne amazonica. Classification (NCBI taxonomy): domain Eukaryota; kingdom Metazoa; phylum Chordata; class Actinopteri; order Batrachoidiformes; family Batrachoididae; genus Thalassophryne; species Thalassophryne amazonica. The sequence goes on along the minus strand of NC_047112.1, from coordinate 102,408,308 downwards.
TACTCAGTTATATATTAAGTGTGAAAGAGCACTGAGGTGAAGTGCCATTGAGGCAAAATTGACATGGGGTGAAGTGTGTTGGAACAATGTCCAAAACTGTTCAAATATAGCCTGAGTTTTAATGTACTTTTTTAATCTCTTGTTTACAGTTAAATATGACTAGAGTTTTCTGTTAAGAATGCTTAAAGTCCCATAAATCTCTGATGCTGCACATTGACCGACTGCTGAATGTACATGCCATCTTGAAAAATGATAATCTGCTCCTCATAGGGTCGCTATAGCAGTACAATGCTAGAAGGTCCGGACTTCTCGTGGTGGCAGTCGGAAAAAGTTTGCAGCGGTTACATCTGGACAGTATTAGAGGGAATTTTTAAAAGTGGAAATCCGCTGTTAGAAAATTGTCTTCCCACATTCCATAAACTGATTGCTGTTATTTGGATTTGTTGTTCTCATCATCTGCTTTCATTCAAACCAAGAGGCTGCAACTCAAGGGCCTCAGCATTTGTCCTAAGAAAGCCTCATGTCGTCAGGGAATTATGAGTTTGTACTCACTGCACAGCACCACCTGCTGGCCAGTGTTACACGGGCATGGTGCACATTGGCACCCAGTTTTCACAAAGCAAGCAAAGAAGTAACAGAGTTAACCTGGAGTGTATGCAGTCCTGTCCAGCCTTTCCTGGGTCGTGTCTGTCTGTCTGTCTGTCTGTCTGTTTGGGAGGATTATGTACTTGGAATCTGTTGTTTAAGGAAGTCTGAGGTCTACTGAGTTGCGTCTCTGCATGTTAAGGTGCCAAACCTTGACCAGCAGTGAAGGCTGCTTTTGAGCCTTGTTGCAATTCCAGAAGCATGCAGTGCCCTTCAGAAAGTGGTGTCTGGTGTAGAAGCACAGTTTGGATTTGGTTCACCTTGTCAGTATTGTACAGAATAGGGTGTGATTAAGCAAAAAAAGAAAGATCACCCATCTTTATCACAATACATAATTTTATAAATGTTGCCAGTTTGAAGAGGATTGTGATAGTGACTGAAATTTAAAGAAGCCAGAGGATTCCTTTGTTAAATTTTAAAATATACTTTATTAATAAACATAGACTGACAAATATGCAAATATTTAAGAGCCAAAATCTGTAACTTTCAAATGGGTGGCGATATATATCATGTTTCAGTAGGCCACTGAGGGGTTTTTTTTTGGGGGGGGGGAGACGGTATCATGAAGGCTTTTTGCCTCCTGATATCTTTATCCTGAATAGCAGAGATACAGAGGAACATAATAAAACAAGTTTCACTGAAATCCATAGGGGGCGCACCGAGATATGGCCAAATGAAAATTGCCAAATATTGTGTTCTTAACATAAAGAGTGCCACCTATGCAAAATCGCCCTAACTAAGCCACCGCCATTTATACAAATTTGGAAAGAACTTGTCCCAGTGTATCCAAATATGCATAAATCAGCAAGGCTTATTCAGGGCACAGGCACTGGGAGGGTCCTAAATGTAGCCCACAATGCCAAAAGTTGTTGTGACTTGAAGCGCCACCTATAGGCAGCGCACTCAGCCTTGAGACTGCCTCCATAGGAGTCAAACGCGAAAGACTGGTGACGTCTTTCAGCAGTGACCATTGGAGGGCGCTGAGGAAGCAGTGACTTGCAACAGAAGCTGTGCATGAGACAATCTTCCATTAGCAGTCATTAGTAGTTTTTGTTTGTTTTGTTTTGGTTTTTTTTTTTGCTATCTATGCAGAACACACAATGGAGTTTCTTTGTCTACAGCCAGTGTCACTTTGGTGCTCCTTTCTGGGTCCTCACATTTTTTTTTTTTTTTTTAAATCTTCTTCCCTTACAGAGCTTTCTTCACAATCAGTAGCTCAAATAACACTTTGCTGGTGGAAAAGTGCATGCACCTTGAGCAAGCCAAAACACTGCAGACTGATTTTATCTTATTTTTGTTTATGCTGTGTAATAGGGTGTTATACATGTCCATATAGAGTTAAAAAAAAAAAAGAAATCCCAATCTCATCATTGATAGTGATTTTGTCATGTTTCTTATTGTTATTCTCATCAAGCTCCAGCACAGAACATAGTAATTTTCCTACTGTAAGACAAATTCAGACAGAAATGGGTTGTGTGGACATCAGTGACGTGCTAGAGAATTATTTGCTGTGGGAGAAAAAATAGCATTTGCCCTCTTTTCAGTTGTTGCTACGGGAATATCAGTCCTATGCATTATTTTTAGGCGTTGCATGTAGGGACGGATATTGAAAATCGATTCCTGTTAAGAATAGATAAGAAATGAGTAGATCCACTGACATCAATAGCCTTTTTGCTTAACAGTTCCCTTATCTGTCCTTCAGTTCTCATTACGCCAGAGCAGCTGTTGTTTTTGAAGGAGTATATTGGGAAAATGATCACTTCTCTATGCTGATTGCAGACCCGCTGCTGCTGGAAGCAAAAAAGCAGTGCTGTGACCTGCTGTGCTTCGCTGCTTTTCATAAGCGGCAGGTCTGCAATTTAAGCCATGTAACAATGTCAATCATGAGTCACTTTTGTGCTGATTAAAGTCACTAACGGCGACTCTTGTCTTGTTGCGGGCAAGAAAACTGCAGATTTTTTAAAATTTTTTATTTATGTCCAGAAATCAAGGATCCAGTGACCAATTCCATATTTATTTACTTTAAGACTCAATAAAATGTTGTTGACACAGAACCTGCAAAGTCTACTTTTAGTACACAGAAAATTCACAACTGGTATTGATAAGGGAATCGATAAAGAATTGGATTCTTATCGATACCCATCCCTAGTTGCATGTTAAATTTCCTTCCAAGAAGTTTGGGAAACTCATTATTTTCTTTAAGCAGACTTAATGTGGGTTTTCCTTCAGCGTTTATCTACGGAAAGTGGGGCAGGTTACCCTTTTTTATTTAATTCCCCCAAGTATACTTATTGCAGTGGGGAAGCGTGCTAATTTTCTTGAGTTGCAACAGTGAAAAAATAATGAGCCACTCTGAGTGACAGGAACACAAGTTGGTAAAAGTACAACAGGCTCTTATGCCTTCTTGGTGGTTTTCAAAACTGATTTGCACTGCCACCTAGAGTTCTGGCATTGATTTGTAGCCTTTTGTGTGTTCATAATGAATGATTTCATGCACTTTGGATTGCTTTGTGCAGAGGCTGTACCTCACAGGGGGTCAGCCAGATCTGTATCCATGTGAAGGGGAAAGTCCTGTGCTTATGTTTTTGTGTCAAATATCGCTGGTACAACCACCGCAGTGTTGGCGCTGCAGAGGGTTATGCACACACCTCTCCAAGGAAAATGTCTTCTTGCACAGTGTGTGGGTGTGTCATCATGTTATGAACAAAGTACAAATCAGACGGGAGAGGCTCCATGACATTCAGAAAATATGTTCATACTGCATGTACAACTACTACTCTGTGGCTGGAGATTTATAAACATTGAGTTGGATGTTGGCAAATAAATTGTTCATTAAAAGCTGTCAGTCATGTTTGCGCACATGAAAAGGAAAATACCTGTCAGTAGGGCAGTGCAATAAAGTGATCATGATAACCTATCGCAATAAAATTTGTGTGATATGATGATGAGCTGTGCACATTTATTTTCAATGTGTTATTGAAGAGCCCGTTACACAGCAGAAATAAATGTGAGAACAGTGTCTAGTTTTATCTTTGACATCATAGTGCAGGAAATGGTCATGCACTTTGAAGTCAAAGATAAAACGGTTGGGGGGGGGGGGGCATGAATAAGAGTGGAACCAGTGAGGGACACAGAAGTTACGGGGCAATAATTAATGATCTGTGAAATCACAATATGTTGCTGGCTGCCCCCCAAATTCACAGAGTTGGTTTGTGCATATATCTATATATACAGTGTATATTGTTTTTATTCTACCTTTGTGTTTTTCCAAACTTGATTCTTTTCTAAAAGCTCACCCTGGCAATGAACATGCATCACTGCTAAAGTTGAGATAATTGTTGACCAAAAAAAGGTTTCATAAGAGAGTTATCGTTGGTCAAATCAAACGTGCCTCCCTTAGGCATGTGACCGGGCCATCAAACATCTTTTTTTTTTTTTTTTTTTTTTAAATTGCATTTTATTTGTGCATCTCCCATCCTGCCCACGATAAACAAATGTTGGCAGTCAGGATGGGAAGCATGTTTGATTTGAGCAGCTTTAACTCTTTTTCTTAAACCTTTTTTTGGTCAACGCCAAGGTCGCTATTTGCGTCATTTTCTTTTGTTTGATTCTGTGTCGTTTTGGTCTTTTATGCGCTCTGCATTCGTAGACCTTTCAGTGATGGGATACATGCCGGCTCATTTGTCCATTTTTTTTTTTCTTGACAATTTGTGGCTTTGAGCAAACGTTGACCGCCAATATTTGTTTGTGGTTGGTAGGATGGGAGGCGCAGAAATAAAACAAATTAAATGCAATAACAGCGATGTTTAATGGCCCGGTCACACGGCACAAGTTCTTGCCGCTATTGTCTCTGTATGAAAACGTTGCTTTTCGTCCCATACACAGACGAGTCATGTTCACCTCATCTGATCTTTAGTTATTGATCTGTTCAGATATTGGCAAGGTTCGTGCAAGACATCGGACTTGGGAGGTTTAATAATTCGTGGGCTCAATTAAAGGAAAACGTGTGCACAGATTATCACGGGCAGGAAAACGTGCACACGTTTTATTAATTTGAGAGCACAGAGAGCAACGTGAAGCAGAATCCAGCCAAGCACAGAGAGAGATCCTGTGTGTGTGTGAGAGAGAGAGAGAAGTTGCAGAGAGACATGTCTGTTGGGAGGGGTGGGTGCTGTGTGTGACTGGCCAATCACAGAGCGTGAAGACAGTCAGTTAGCCTGAGAATTTTTCTTCAGCACGAGCAGAGATATTGATGAGTTTTATTCGGATCATGCATGTCAAGAATGCTTTAACCGTACCAGATACTCGTTTCAGACAAGTATCTGGCTCAGTCCTCGTGAACAGCCTGACATCCACAATTTTTCATATATAATATAATTTTTACTGAATATTCATATCCTGTTATGCAAGAACTGATTCAACTTTCAAGGTCATAGGTCAAATCTCAGACATGAAAAAGAGGAGAGCATTATGTAGGATGGTATCCTTTATCGACTGAAAAGGTTTGATCTGATCCAGATTACAGATTTTTTTTATTTTATTTATTTTTTTTTGGCCATTTAAATTTAACAATGTATATTTTATATTATATCTTAATCAAATGTGCTCAAATCACTCTCCTATTTGAAAATGAGGTGCAGACTGGCACTCGTCATCACCTGATAATGTTTGATCTGGATTGTGGAGTTTGTGCACATTTGAGTTTAGTATTGAAAAGCCCATTTGGTGTACATTTTGCATTATATCTCACTCAAAAGTGCCTGTCAAATGTGTTGCTCTAATTAATTGTATTAGTTCAACCAATAATTTGCTCCACATTTTACCAAAATTGGAGCAACTTTAACTTTGACCCCTGTACAAACTGAAATTGACCTTTGTCACCGTTCTTAATGTTTTTACCTCATAACTCCATAACATTCAGGCATAGATAATCCAAGCTATACCTTTTTGGAATCTTTTATGTTCAGACAAATAAAATGGTATAATTGTCAATGTAATTAGAGCATTTTTACTTTTTGACCCTTGTGTAATTTGTTAATTGGCCCCTACCTGGAAGCCTATTGAAAATTCAATTGGGCAATATGTTTTTGTTTTTGTTTTTTTCCCCAAAAGAGTAGTGTCTAAGGAGTATTTGTGCCCGATTTGGTGTTTGGCTCACAATTTGAAGGATTGTTTCAGTTTTCTGCTGCACTACTGGGGAAATGTGAGGGCTCATGCTGCTTTGTTTTACAATTGAGGGGGCGTGGCATAGCCCTATCTTTCTGTCTCTAGCTGTGTCTCTCTCTATACTGGACAAACCCTCCATGGCGCTTTTCTGAGGACAGCTGGAAGAGCCATTTTGAAGCTGCAAAAGTGCTGCTCTGGTGTCACTGTGTTGGCAGTGCTTGCTCAGAGTAAATCTTGGCCAACCCACAAATGGGTGAAGGGGTGGAGTGTGGGAAAGACCCTGTGTGACCTGGGTGGGACAGATGAAGTCCATGCATGCCTCCATTTCAGTTACCAGACAAACTCAAGTGAACAGCAGTGTTTCATTCACCTTGCAACACTTGTGTGCAGTGTTGTGACAGCCTGGTACTGACCTTTGAACTATTCTGAGAGTTTGAAGGCTGTGGAAGTAGCAGCAGTGCAAGCTTAATTTGACCCATTTATAACATTAAAATAACAAAAAAAAATCAGGCAATAGATTGATAGATTTTTTTTTTTTTTTTTATGCATTTAACTTGATCAGTAGGATGATACAATACAGTGATGCAAATTTTAGGCGATATAGCCAGCCCTAGTTTAACTAAAGGGCCCTCTTTTATTTCAAGTTTGACTGGATATTTTTCAAACTGGCAGCATTGTTAAAGTTGTATTGCGATGTACATCTATTGATAAGTATGGAAAATAACATTATGATAAGAATACTGACATGGTGTTGGCTCCATGTCAGTATTCTTTAATAAGAAACACCATTTCAATCATTATTTTACACATGCATCCAGTTAGCTGTTAGAGGATTGCCATTGTTTATTGTGAGTGTTGTGTTATAGTAGCTATTATATAACACCTGAATAGAAACAAACATAGCAGAAGCTGCTCATTCTTCTAACGCACACAAAAAACAAATCCAGTATGCTGTAAGCCATCTGGAGGCTTTTGCAGTATTTGCTGGGACGTCTTGAGGTGAGGTGAAGTGGAACTGCTGTCGGATGAAGAGCTCAATACATTTCTGTTGCGATTTTTTTTTTTTTTTTTTTTTTTTTTTTTTTTTTTTTTTTTTTTTTTTTCCCTGGACTGAGAAAAGCAGACGGTGTACATCATCAGGGTTGTTTTTGCAAGTTGACTGAGAACAATTTTGGATGGGATTGGATGGCTATTTAAAATTCGTGTTGGACTGTTTGGAACCTGTTGACATAAAAGGACCAGGGCCACACACCAAAATCTAAGTCCCTTCAGGGGTCGAAATAGTACGTGCACGTGCTAGTTTGTGCACGTATTATTTGAGCAGTGCACGTAATTTTATACTGCACTCGCACTGGTGCAAGTAACTTTATCCAAGTTTTATCAACTATAAGCACCAATAGAATGAACCAATAAGGGAATAAAACAATTTCCAGCATTTTGTCTTCGTCTTCCCTGCGTCTTATGACTCTCGCACACGGAGCGAGTTGCTGTGCTCTTTGTTGTGTTCGCGCACGCACATGTAAACAAAGAAAAGAAAAAAAAAACTGGCTGCAGTTCCTCTCTCTCTGCCCTCAAACTCTCATCATTGTGTTATAAAACAGTCACCATTTGTTTTATTATACATCCATCCATCCATTTTCTTCCGCTTTATCCGGAGTCAGGTCACGGGGGCAGCAGCTCAAGCAAAGCCACCCAGACCTCCTGATCCACACACACCTCCCCCAGCTCCTCTGGGGGAACCCCAAGGCGTTCCCAAGCCAGGCGAGAGATGTAGTCCCTCCAGTGTGTCCTGGGTCTTTACCAGGGCCTCCTCCCGATGGGACGTGCCCGGAACGCCTCTCCAGCGAGGCGTCCAGAGGGCATCCGGAAAAGATGCCAGAGCCACCTCAGCTGGCTCCTTTCGACGTGGAGGAGCAGCGGCTTGACTCCGAGCTCCTCCTGAGTGACCGAGCTCCTCACCCTATCTCTAAGGGAGCGCCCAGCCGCCCTGCGGAGGAAACTCATCTCGGCCGCTTGTACTCGCGATCTCGTTCTTTCAGTCATGAGCCAAATCTCATGACCATAGGCAAGGATCGGAACGTAGATCGATCGGTAAATCGAGAGCTTTGCTTATTATAAATCTATGTAGTTAATAAAATTATCTTCACAGACGATTAGTTCACACGCGTACGTGGAAAAAGAAAAAACTGCCTTCCGCTGCGGTTCCTTTATGGAACCCGGGAGAGGTCACTTAAAGTGATATTTGTTTTCTGGCCATGATAATTTGTGCGCACGTTTTCCTTTCGGTCAAAATTAACTCCATAATATGACCTAAATTGTCATCCTCACAACAGGGAGACGCTTCGCCCTCAGCATCCTTTTTATGCTGGGCAGCTGGAGTTCTCTGTATGTCCTTGTACGCCCAAACCATGATGACCAGATCCATTTGTAACGGGGAAATGTATTACACTGTCTCCTGGTTTGTTGACTAATAGTCATCATTTATGTGTCAAGACAATATTGAATAATTGAGTGCGCAATTTACAAATTGTGGCCACATTTAAATAGATCATGCCCTTGTTTCACTCAGATAATGCTTAAAATGTGCGCACAATATAATAAAACGTGCGCACATGCAAAACATTTTGCGATGACACTTCCAGGGCTCCGTAGTTACTCGCTCTCTCTCTCTCCCTTCAAACTCTGTCATAATTGTTATAAACCAGTCACCATTTGTTTTATTATACATCTGTGTAGTTAATAAATAAAATAATCTTCACGGACGATTTGTTCATGCACGCACGAAAAAAAAACTGCTGCTGCTCTCCCCTCAAATTCTCCCCAGAGAGGAAGATTCTGACACATCAGAGGAGGAGTTTTAAGGTTGATATAAGACTGACTTTTGCCTATGCAAGTAACTTTTTTTTTTGGTGCAAGTAATTTTTTTGTTACCAGCACCAGTGCAAGTAGGTTAAAAAAAAAAATGTATTTCGACCCCTACCCTTTCTCTTGTTTCTAAATTAATAAAATGTCAAATGACAAGGATCTGTTTTAGCCATTACATAAAACAAATGAATGTTTTTTCATTTGTTCAATGGAAAGAATATTTCATGAGGTGAAAGATGGAACGTTCCATCTTTCACCTCATGAAATATTCTCATCATTGCACTCATAAACATTCATTATTTGTATATAAAGCAGTGACCATCTGTCCATACTGGGATGTTTCAAACTCTATCACTTTGAGAAATATTCAGTAAGGTGCTGTTAGAAATGAGCCTCTTTTCTTTCTGTAGTGTGGCACAAGGTGAAGGTGGGCACTGTGAAAACACTTGCATTGTTAGATGTGACGCTCTCTTCCTGTACATGCACTCGACACAATCTTTAGTTCATTTATTGACATTTGAGAGAAAAGAACCGCAGAGCTGGCAAAATGTTGACTGTAATAAAAGTGTTTGTCCCCCCCCCCCCCCCCCCCAAAAAAAAAAAATCTCATTGTGCAGACTGTTGTGGGAGGTGCCCTTCATTCAAAAATATCTACATGTTCGACACAGTGTTTCTCTGCACTACAGACTGCGTGCACAATCTGCTGGCCGTCTCTGAGAGAATCTACAGAATGACACTCCTCACATTCACATACAGGTGTATCCACAACAGGCCTGATACAATAATGTAGTTGCACACCTATTTGTCCTGACTATTGTAATTCATTATTATCAGGTTGTCCTAAAAGTTCCCTAAAAAGCCTTCAGTTAATTCAAAATGCTGCAGCTAGAGTACTGACGGGGACTAGAAGGAGAGAGCGTATCTCACCCATATTGGCCTCTCTTCATTGGCTTCCTGTTAATTCTAGAATAGAATTTAAAATTCTTCTTCTTACTTATAAGGTTTTGAATAATCAGGTCCCATCTTATCTTAGGGACCTCGTAGTACCATATCACCCCAATAGAGCGCTTCGCTCTCAGACTGCAGGCTTATTTGTAGTTCCTAGGGTTTGTAAGAGTAGAATGGGAGGCAGAGCCTTCAGCTTTCAGGCTCCTCTCCTGTGGAACCAGCTCCCAGTTCAGATCAGGGAGACAGACACCCTCTCTACTTTTAAGATTAGGCTTAAAACTTTCCTTTTTGCTAAAGCTTATAGTTAGGGCTGGGTCAGGTGACCCTGAACCATCCCTTAGTTATGCTGCTATAGACGTAGACTGCTGGGGGGTTCCCATGATGCATTGTTTCTTTCTCTTTTTGCTCTGTATGCACCACTCTGCATTTAATCATTAGTGATCGATCTCTGCTCCCCTCCACAGCTTGTCTTTTTCCTGGTTCTCTCCCTCAGCCCCAACCAGTCCCAGCAGAAGACTGCCCCTCCCTGAGCCTGGTTCTGCTGGAGGTTTCTTCCTGTTAAAAGGGAGTTTTTCCTTCCCACTGTAGCCAAGTGCTTGCTCACAGGGGGTCGTTTTGACCGTTGGGGTTTTACATAATTATTGTATGGCCTTGCCTTACAATATAAAGCGCCTTGGGGCAACTGTTTGTTGTGATTTGGCGCTATATAAAAAAAATTGATTGACTATAACGCCACACGCGATAAGACTTCTGTGTTTGTCAAAAACACATTCCCCTTTTCAAGTAAGTTGTTGGGCAAATGCTGTTTCACCTGAAGAACAGGAATGAACTGGAACATTTAGGAACTACGTGTTTTCTTTGTTGTATCATCTGATGTAAACTTTCTACATGCAAATTTTCTAGGGAGGATGAACGGAGTAAGAATTTCATTGCGTGGTATAATTTTCTGTTTTTACTGTGCACATGACAATAAAAAAAACAAACAAAACAAACTCTTAACAGAATTTCATTCTGCTGTGAATAAGTGTGGCCTGCCTGTTTTTGGCCATTATTTCAAATTAAATAAATTGGGTTATCTGTCATGTATTAAATCATCTATCTCTGTTTTGATCTCATATCTCCTTGCATGCTGGCGTAACCCAATTGTTTTATTTAATTAGTGGCGCAGCAAAAATCGAGACAATCTAGGATCAAAAATTGCCAGTGGAAGACCACCCTAAAACTCTGCGTGTATTGTCTTATGTTATTACCAACCAGTGCGCGTATGGTAGAATATGTGACAAGTGTAAAGCTGATGATGGGTGCGGTTGAAACTGTTTTCTGTTAGCATTGAAGCAACAGGGCCTAGATTAGCCTGCAAACACACTAACTCAGTCTGCTGCACAACTGTCAGCTTGCGGCAGGAGATAAGATGTTTGCCATCAGCCCGCCAAACTGGTTTCACTGTGGTTGATTTGAGCTTGTAACTGGCAAGATGCCATGGGAAGCTGTCACTAGAACAACATAAACCTTATGAATGAGGACTCCTGTGCTTGCACAAATTCTGAAAACAAGACTTACTGTAGGCGGGTGACATAAAAAAGTCACCTGGTGGCGTTGGTGGTTACAAAGAAACCTGCACCGTCTTTGCTCTTTCTGGAATCAGGTTGACACCTATGCTGCAGTGACCCTGAATGCACCACTTAATCTTATTCATTAGTTTAAAAAATAGTGATTTGTGTACATTGTCATACAATGTGTACAGTATGTTTGCAAAAACTACATAACTGTTTAATGTCTGTTCATTTTGCATAAAACATTGGAACAAGCCAGAAGTGGCATTGCTTATCTTCAAATGCAAAAGTCAGTAAAAACTAGAGGGACACTTCTTTACCTGTTTATTGTTTCTGTGCTACAGCCACTTTTCACCAGTGGTAGCAGCTTCACACATGGTCAGTCAGGTATGAGTAGAGCAGGTTGACATGGAAACATGCAGGTTGGGTGCCTTTCAGGAACAGATTTGGGCAGCCTTGATTTAAGGTCATTTGAGGGATCTGTGTATTAATGTAGTCATTTCAGTTACTTTAAAGCTGATTTCCCCCCCAGTTCTTCTTGGTTAATTATTACACCCCTAACCATTATGTAGCATTATACTAGAACTAAGTCCTATAAAGATCTTGAAGCCCTTTGGTGCTCGTGCTTATCTCCAGATTCTGTTGGGTCAAGTTTTCCGCCCTGCCATTCATTTCCCTAGCAGAGGCCAGTGGTACACATTTACAGCTCAGTGGACTGAGACAACGTACATTGAACAAAAATATTAATGCAACACTTTTGTTTTTGCTCTCATTTTTCATGAACTGGACGCAAAGATCTAAAACATTTTCTATATACACAAAAGACCTATTTCTCTCAAATATTGTTCACAAATCTGTGTTAGTGAGCACTTCTCCTTTGCCAAAATAATCCATCCCACCTCACAGGTGTGGCATATCAAGATGCTGATTAGATAGGATGATTATTGCACAGGTGTGCCTTAGGCTGGGCTGTTTTTGCTCCTATTTTTCATGAGCCATGAAAATAAGAGTTTAACTTGTTGTGCTGTGTGTGTGTTTATACAGTTTTATTAATATTAAAACATTGTTAGCATTTTAGCTTCTCAGTGGTGGTGGCCAAGTGGTTAATTTAGTAACAGCTTCTTAGAGTTCCAACCCCCCCATAGTCTTTGAATGCAGTGCCACAAGCTTGGTGCACTTATCTTTGTGCAGTTTTGTCCATTTCTCTTTGTAGCATCTTTCAAGCTCCATCAAGTTGGATGGGTAGTGTTGGTGCACAGCCATTTTCAGATCTTCCGGAGATGTTCAATCAGATTCAGGTCTGGGCTCTGGCTGGGCCACTCACGGAAGTTCAGAGTTGTCCTGGAGCCACACCTTTGATATCTTGGTTGTGTACTTAGGGTCATTGTGCTGCTGAAAGATGAACCGTCCCCCAGTCTGAGGTCGAGCACTCTGGAGCAGGTTTTCATCCAGGATGTCTCTGTACATTGCTGCATTCATCTTTCCCTCAATCCTGACTAGTCTCCCAGTTCCTGCTGCTGGAAAACATCCCCACAACATGATGCTGCCACCACCATGCCTCACTGTAGGGATGGTGCTGGTTTCCTCCAAATGTGATGCCTGGCATTCACGCTAAAGAGTTCAATCTTTGTCTCTTCATACCAGAGAATTTTGTTTCTCATGCTCTGAGAGTCCTTCAGCTGCCTTTTGGCAAACTCCAGGTGGGCTAACATGTGCCTTTTACTAAGGAGTGGCTTCCATCAGGCCACTCTATCATACAGGCCTGATTGATGGCTTGCTGCAGAAATGGTTGTTCTTGTGCTAGGTTCTCCTCTTTCCACAGAGGAATGCTGGAGCTCTGACAGAGTGACCATCAAGTTCTTGGTCATCTCCCTGACTAAAGCCCTTCTCCCCTGATTGCTCAGTTTAGATGGGTAGCCAGCTTTAGGAAGAGTCCTGATGGAGCTGAACCTCTTATGGCCCCTTCACACACAGTGCGAAGTTTGGACAAATACAGCGAAACAGCATAAAACACGAATTTGCACACCATGAAATTAGGGCTGAAACGCTTAGTTGAGTAATTCGATTACAAAAAATGTTCGAGGCAAATTCTGTGCCTCGAAGCTTCATTTAACGTTGTAGTACATATGCCAGGCTTGTGTGTGGCGCTGTAATGTCCCCAGAAAAACAAACAGAAGACTAGAGCAAGCACTAGTCAAATTAGCACAAAAGCTACAGCTTTCCAACGCGACAAACAGAATGAAATAAAGGCCTTTAGGAAAAAGACGGTCCACGCTGATCATCTGAAATAGCTTACTGTGCATTTAAAGGAAAGCAGTGTGTTTGTTGTTTGTTTGTTTTTTTTAACACAGTTTGGTCCGCTGGCCGCTCCATGTGCGGCAGCCGGCTGCTGCCTCTCTCTGCCCGGTGGGAGCGGCTTAGCACTGCCCTCACACAGCTCCGTCCCGGCCACAGACAGTCTCTGGAAGAAGTCCACTCTTTTTTCTGTGTTTTGCTTAGACTCGCAATGAGTGTTTCGGTTTTTAATTTTCGCTTTTTTGGGCAACACACAATGCTTCACAAACACGGGAACTCAAATAAAATAATAATAAAAAACCAGTGACTGCGAGGCTGCATGTTCAACCTCCAGGTGAAAATGAAATGCATTGGCTGAATCGTACACAGAGTGTTAAAAAGAAATTCATGCAGGAACCCAGTCCACCACCTTAATAAATAAATAAATAAAAATGGTTAAATTTTACAAGTTGGGGAAAATAAAAAACAGAAAGCCACAACCCATCGCCATTTCAGCAAAATGTCAAGACTGTCCTGACTTTGGCTGAGCTCCTGACACCAGGAAAGATCCAAAACTTGATGTGAAAAAATAATTACCCAGGAAAACAGGGATACATTAGATTTGACAATCTCCATGATGACACAGTGACATTATGCCATTACTTAGGGAGAGCCCTGGACTGTTAATGTTTTAAAACACAAAAGTACTGTTTATCTGATTACTTGAATAATCGATAGAATACTCTATTACTAAAATAATCGATAGCTGCAGCCCTACATGAAACGGCGCGCCAACGGGCAGGCGTGCATGACGCCGGCGCGACGGTTCCTGCATGTGATGGTGTCTGTCGAGCAGAAACAGCAACTCATGCTGCTGCAGCTGCTTGCATTGTGTTCCATGGGACGAGCTGCACCACATCGCACTGCTGATTTGGAAGAAAATGAAATAAAAACCAGTGAATAAAACAAAAAAATCACCACTCAAAAGATTTGAACCCATGTCACCTGATTACCAGACAGCAACTCTACAACTGCGCCACAATCGCTGTCTCGTAAATGGCTGTAATCAACAAGCAGGCAAACATATTTTCTAAAAACAAGAAGAAAAGCACTGATAATTGACCAAACAGCATTTGATATGGTGTATTTTTGCTGATATGTGACTGAAAGTGGTGTATTTGTTGTACTGTTGGCCTGTCATATGGTCCTACGGCGCCCCGCTCACTGTCCTGTCAGACAGACGTGACATCCAAATCGCCCGCTGCGTGTCCACATAAACTGACGCTCCACTCCAGCTGGACCTGTCATTGTGCGGGCTCTCCAGCCCGTCGCAAGCGATATGTTTTTATCTTTTCGATGCGAGTACAGCAAGTGCACACACGCACGTGTCCGTCGAAACATGGTGCCTGTTCTGCAGCTCTGATGTCCAGGACCAGCTATGTCAACAACTGCCACACAGCAGAAATGTTTCTGTACCCTCAGATTTGTGCCTCAAGACAATCCTGTCTGAGGTCGACAGACAATTCCTTTGACTACATAATTGGTTTGCGCTCTGACATGCACTGTCAACTGTGGGACCTTATTTGTAGACAGGCGTGTCTACATATTAGGTGTCTAGTGAGTTGACTTGCTTTTTTGGAGGAAATAATCCTTCTGTTGTCAGTGCCTCTGCCATCATCACAGCAGTCCTCCGGACTCTTCCAGCAACACGGCCAGAGACCGCGTCCAAAAACAATGGCCGCTTTGTGTTGTTGCCTCCGGTGGCCACATGCATAGATACATAGTAACCTTGATACTGCATTGTCAATTCTGAAGCCCATTGCGGCATCTAGGTTACTATACGTACAATGCGGTATTTAAGTGACTATAAATCTACGGGCAGACGTGTGCTATTTATGTTACGTGCAAGTTGTGCCACTTGGTCTAAAGTTACGGCTACCGGCATAATACATTTTGTTAAGAATGTTGTCATGACTATGTTGAGGAGCTCTTGCAGTTAATTAGGCAAAACCTTTTTTATTGCAAAACGATTACTCGTCTCATCTCTGTTTTTATAGGGTATTATGTGTAGAATTTTGAGGGGGAAAAAAAGAGAGTTTACTCCATTTTGGAATAAGGCTGTAACATAACATAAAATGTGGGGGAAAAGTGAAGCTCTATGAATACTTTACAGGTGCACTGTATAGTTAAAAAATGTTTATGTATTTGACATTAAATATTAAACAGCATATAGTTGCCGACAAACCACTGTATGGGGCGCATTATTATTTGTAGTAGTAATAAGTAGTATTGCCTTATTTTGCTGGGATTTGTGGTCAGTTATTCTTTCTTCTGGTTGTTGTAATTTGCACAGTATTATAAAGTAAGCAATTTAAAAAATGCATCATAAGTGTAAACCAGACAGGACGAACTAAGTACTAAATACATACATTACAACACAACTGCACTGATCTCTTTTTTTTTTTTTTCTTTCTTTGTTTTTTTTTTTTTTTTTTTGTTAACCTTTCTGAAGTGGCACAGCAGCCACATAGAATATTGTCCTGCTGTGCAATGCAGGTTTGGGCTTCATGTGCTTTGACATTTCAAAATTACACATGTTCAACGTGACTTATTAAATGTGATCGCCAGAATCTCATTTTTGTTTCTTGACTGTTTGATTTGTCCAACCAATCAATAAGCAGGTAAGCATAGACATTGCTAAATGTTAGCTGTCCCGTTGAGCCGGCCACTGTAGATGCCTGACACGTCGCTCCAAGTGTTTATAATTACACTCTTTCAAAACCTAACAAACTTGAGTAGTTTTCTTGTTGACGCACAGATATAGAACATCGGCTTTACCATGTCTGGCAACTAGTCACTGTCTGAAAGTGACCAGAAGTTTGGCTGTCTGACAAAACACTGGATGTTGATGATGCGGTGTGTTCTGGATCTATTATTATTATTATTATTATTATTATTTATTTTTGGCTGGTATGCTGTCAAGTGTTTTCGGGCCATTTTCCTGCTTTAAACATCATCTAGACCTGATCCAGCAGCGTAGCCTGTTTTAGACTTTAGAAATTTGTAACTGAAATACCCTCAAATGATGTCTTTTACTTAAGGATGTACCCCCCTCCCCACCTTCGATTTGTTCAGTGTAAATGAGCAGAGGCAGCGTCTTTGACATCTTTGTTTTGCGGAGTCTTGATTTTTGAACCTGTTGTAAGTGGGGACACACGTGGACTGGGGTCTGTGTGACATGGCAGCGTCACCGGTGACGGGAACGACTGACTCACTCCGCGCTACTGGAACTGTGGTCCTCCTGCTGATGCAGCCTAGGAGTAAATTTTAAATGAGGTGGCAAAACAGTCACTGTATTTCAGAATGACTTCCACACGGAAGAAGGGTAGTGAAGTTGTTTTGAAGCAGTGTGGGCTTTCCTCAGAAATGGTTTGTCACCTTGTTTTTTTTTTTGTTTTTTTTGCCTCCCTTGCAGTTAAAATCTTCCTGTTCTACTTGATATTCTACGGGTGCTTGGCTGGAATCTTTGTGGGGACCATTCAGGCGATGCTGCTGACGCTAAGCGACTACAGGCCCAAGTATCAAGACCGCGTGGCTCCTCCAGGTAACTGATCGGTTATGATGATGATGCTGTGCGTAGTTCAGTGTGTGGGGCACACCTTACGGTGACCGCTCCATCAGCAATCATTCTGTCTGCACACCAGTTCAGCCATTTTGTCCTTCACTCCTCTCAGCCAGTCTGTCCTCCCCCCCGAGGCTACAGGAGAGCTGATCTCATTTTACAGTTCATGTCTGACTCACACCATTCGTGTGCAGTATGAATTGCTGTCATAGGCAGCGCGGGTACATGGTGCTCAATCTTTGGGTGGGGGGGAAAGGGACACATCTCAGCACTCTGAGGAAAATCCTGCATGGCAACACGACGCAGGCATGTGCTGCCCAGGCGGTATTTTTAGCAGCTGTTGTAAATAACCTCTCACTTGTCCTGTCAGCCGGCTCGTCTTCCACCAGCGCTGCATCACAACCTGCACTGTTTTGTCGCGCACTGACTTTACAGTGGTGGTGTGAAGGAAACAGTCAGGGTCTCTTTTTTTTGTTTTTGTTTAGTTTTTCCCCTCTTTCTCTCTCTCTCTCTCTCTCAGGCCTTCCTCTCACTCAGAGGCTAAAAGTTTCCATTGTGAGAGTGACACACGTGAGAGTGGAAGTGTGGGGGCAGGGTGAAGTTTCACAAGCTTCCACTGAAACTCAAACGGCTGAACGCTCGCCAGTCTGACATGCAGCACTGTGATCACTCGCAGTAAATAAACCCTGATCCACAGTGTCCCTGGGAGCATTTCAATAGATGCCATGTTTCCTTTTGTTTTATGTGTCATGCCTCTGCACGCCTCCCCGAGGCCACATGCACGTCTGTGGAAAAGTACAGCTCCAAAGAGCTGATGGAGACCATGTGAGGAAATCCCCATGACCCCACGCTGCATGCTGTCCTCGCACAATAACTGTTTACACTGAACAGGAAAAATAAAAACAAACACCTGAGTTTAACAGTTTCTCCACGTTGGTGTCGTTTTGTTCTTCAGGTCTCTCTCACACCCCACGTTCGGAAAAATCAGAGATTTCCTTCCATATGAGCGACGAGAAAACGTACAAGGACTATGTTACAAGCATTCACGAGCTCCTCAAGAAGTACAATGATAGCATTCAGACCGAGCAGTTGAACTATGAAGACTGTGGCGGTAAGTCTGAGCAGCAGCGTCACACTGCGGCTCCTAAACAACAAAAAGCTTCCACAGTGTTAGATGCAGGAAAACGCAGTGGTACCTAGGACACTAGAATCTTTCAGTGTTTTTAAAAACTCTTATGAAGGTCTCAACTCAAGGTTACACATTTTTTTTTCTTTCTCCTGCCATATTTGTACTCGCTGCAGGCTCGTCTTTCACAATGTCCTGCACTTGTACTGAAAAAACAATCCCAGGCGACTGCAGTGCCTCCCTGCCACGGCTACTTTTTATTTTATTTTTTTTACTTTGCTTGAGCTGACCAGGTGATATCATGGAGGTCTTTGCTGAAAATCAGTCTTTAATATCTCATGTAGTTCATTCGATGTGGTCATTAATGTAGTTAAGGCCTAGTTCAAAAATAATGAAGCCAAAGTGTGACATAACCATCAAAATCTAAAAGTGGTCTTTTTTGCGAAATGTTATCATTTTAGGTATGGTTATATATCAGTTTCAATATTTCTATTGGTCTCGGTTCAGTCATTGCTAGAAATGATCAGTGCATATATACTATAATGTGCTAGAGCGTAACACTCTAGCACATGTTGGAGGTATCTTCTTTAGTCTGCAGAAGCCTGAAACAAAGAAATTCTGTCCATTAGTTCCTGGTATTATTGAACAAGTAATATAATTATTCTATTGCAGCAGAGTAGGAGATATAGCTAAGGTTTTGACACAAATAAATCAATGACTTATTCTCAGTGTTACGCTTGTGAGTTTTACCTTGCTTTAGAAACATGTTTTTTCTAGGAAATGACATTTCTACCTTTACAAAAATGTGTTACTGTGTGTTAGTATGAAGTACAAATTGACAAAATACAAGGTTATTTCTTTAACATTCAACTTTAAATGATAATGCTAAATATCAACGTCACACAAAATTGATGAAAAATGTGCTAATTTTGGGCTAAATTTCGTGCATATCTCTGGAACCGTGTGGAATATTTCCATGAAATTTTCAGTACCTGTCAAAGAGACTATAGGAAACCCACAGATAAATCTGGATGGTGCTAAATAAAATAATGGCTTGTTCATGACAAATGCAGTGCAGAACAGCATTTAGGTTTCATTATTTTTGCACTAGGCCTTAAGATGATGACCTCTGATTTGACCTGTGTTGTACTAAAATCGTCCACTGAGTTTCTCCACCGTGTTGGATTGAAATTGTACTTTTGTGTTTTGAGGATATTTCTGCAGATAGTGTGTGACTTCTGATGTCACCTTGACATACCGTCTGCTGTGGAAGGACATTCCACTGAGCTGTTACAGTAACCGTTTTCTGCACTGCAGTAATGTGAACAAGACTTTGAAGAACAGCTCATGACTGTAGTTTGGAGGAACTTCAAAAATAGTTCTTGCGCATAATAACATTTATTGTTCCTCGACATGCAGTGAGTGAAGTGATGAATGAATTAGTCCATCCTCTCCAGTTTGGCACAATAAGATAAATACTATCGTGTATTGCATGCCAAATGCCTCCAATTTGCCTGTGAGGTGTTGCTGTATTAAAAGGGCTTATAATGAAAATACATTGATTAGAATCTGAATTTTGATGCGTCAGATCAATAGAGTGTTACATTGTTCAGCGCATGTGCACTGAGTACTCTGCAAGTCGAACGCCGTGGGGAGCAGCGCGGGCATGCATGCTCTCTGTAAATACACGGATACGAGGTCTGTGAGAAAAGTATGACCTTTTTTTTCAAAAACTATATGGATTTGAATCTTGTGCGCTTGCATCAGACAAGCTTGAACCTTCATGCGCATGCGTGAGTTTTTTCACGCCTTTTGGTTGCGTCATTCGCCTGTGGGCAGGCTTTGAGTGAGCACTGGTCCACCCCCCTCGTCGGATTTTTATTGTCAGGGAAATGGCTGAGAGGCTGCCGCTTTGCTCCATGAATTTTTTTCAGACAGCCAGTTGGAAACCATTTGAAAGATTCAGATGGATTTCGGTGAAGATTCTGTCGGTATCACACAGATTAAGGACCATTAAAGATGGATTAAAAACGGCCCACGGCGGCAGAGGGCGCACCACGCCCCGAGTGGCCATCGACAGGCTGGAACGAGCAGATCACTTGCAAATTTAAGGCTCTGTTGATGCAGGACGTCGTGTGACTAGCAAAGAAGTTTCAGAAGAGGTCGGGATCAGCACTTTATCGGCACATTCCACTGTTAAAGGAGATTTTGTAATGAAAGACGTGCGGACGGATTCGCGCGTCGGGATGCAGCCGCCCACAGCCGCATTGGAGTGGTCAGCTGTAATCCTGGATGCACTGTGCGCACTTTTTTGCCACAGCTTTTTTCTTAAAAATCATTCGGTGTTACAACAGTAAAAATGGCT
This sequence comes from Thalassophryne amazonica, assembly GCF_902500255.1. Taxonomy (NCBI): domain Eukaryota; kingdom Metazoa; phylum Chordata; class Actinopteri; order Batrachoidiformes; family Batrachoididae; genus Thalassophryne; species Thalassophryne amazonica. The sequence continues at coordinate 102,387,744 of NC_047112.1, read as the reverse complement.
TGTGTGAAACTCCATTTAATGTCTTGATTCAAATGTACTTGGCACAAATGACAGCTGTTTGGGAGGAAAGCTGGAAAAACAGTGGAGTTTTCCATCAGGAAGCACAGTCGGGCAGACTGCAGAACGCTATAAAACGCAACATTCCATTCATTCTTCGAAAACATTAGTGTACTACTTCAGTTGTCACAAAAAGAAAACTCCAACTCTACAACCCCTGGCAAAAATTATGGAATCACCGGCCTCGGAGGATGTTCATTCAGTTGTTTAATTTTGTAGAAAAAAAGCAGATCACAGACATGACACAAAACTAAAGTCATTTCAAATGGCAACTTTCTGGCTTTAAGAAACACTATAAGAAATCAAGAAAAAAAGATTGTGGCAGTCAGTAATGGTTACTTTTTTAGACCAAGCAGAGGAAAAAAATATGGAATTACTCAATTCTGAGGAAAAAATTATGGAATCATCCTGTAAATTTTCATCCCCCAAATTAACACCTGCATCAAATCAGATCTACTCGTTGACATTGACCCTATGCCATGACATTGACCCTATGTGTCTTTTTACAAGGAATGTTTTCGCAGTTTTTGCTCTATGGCAAGATGCATTATCATCTTGAAACATCCCCAAACATCCTTTCAATTGTCCAAAATATCAACGTAAACTTGTGCATTTATTGATGATGTAATGACAGCCATCTCCCCAGTGCCTTTACCTTGCATGCAGCCCCATATCATCAATGACTGTGGAAATTTACATGTTCTCTTCAGGCAGTCATCATTATAAATCTCATTGGAACGGCACCAAACAAAAGTTCCAGCATCATCACCTTGCCCAGTGCAGATTCAAGATTCATCACTGAATATGACTTTCATCCAGTCATCCACAGTCCACGAATGCTTTTCCTTAGCCCATTGTAACCTTGTTTTTTTTCTGTTTAGGTGTTAATGATGGCTTTCGTTTAGCTTTTCTGTATGTAAATCCCATTTCCTTTAGGTGGTTTCTTACAGTTTGGTCACAGACGTTGACTCCAGTTTCCTCCCATTCGTTCCTCATTTGTTTTGTTGTGCATTTTTCAATTTTTGAGACATATTGTTTTAAGTTTTCTGTCTTGACGCTTTGATGTCTTCCTTGGTCTACCAGTATGTTTGCCTTTAACAAGCTTCCCATGTTGTTTGTATTTGGTCCAGAGTTTAGACACAGCTGAATGTGAATAACCAACATCTTTTGCAAAACTGCATGATGATTTACTCTCTTTTAAGAGTTTGATAATCCTCTCCTTTGTTTCAATTGACATCTCTCGTGATGGAGCCATGATTCATGTCAGTCCACTTGGTGCAACAGCTCTCCAAGGTGTGTTCACTCCTTTTTAGATGCAGACTAACGAGTAGATCTGATATGATGCAGGTGTTAGTTTTGGGGATGAAAATTTACAAGGTGATTCCATAATTCTTTCCTCAGAATTGAGTGATTCCATATTTTTTTTTCCTCTGCTTGGTCTAAAAAAGTAACCGTTACTGACTGCCACAATCTTTTTCTCTTGATTTCTTATAGTGTTTCTTAAAGCCAGAAAGTTGCCATTTGAAATGACTTTAGTTTTGTGTCATGTCTGTGATCTGTTTTTTTTTTTCTACAAAATTAAACAACTGAATGAACATCCTCAGAGGCTGGTGATTCCATAATTTTTGCCAGGGGTTGTATTTAAGAGTTTACAAAGAGTAAAATGCGCACTGAAAGCAGGTAAACATCTGACAGGGTGCAGTTTACTTTTGTTTTGAGGCGAGTTGCCAGGTCTGCACTTTGTAAATCAGCCTGTTAGGAGGCAAGATGGATTAAGTAGTTTCATCCCGTTTTGGATTGTGGGCAATTGTTGTACAACAGCATCCTGTGGAATGAGCTGCTACTCGTACGCATGTGGCAATTCACACTTCTCATACCGACAGCGGAAGTGGGAGCTCACGCTTGGTCATATGAGATTTACATGCCACTGAGCATGTGCACTGACAGTGTAACAGCGGTCTGTTGGAGAAACCACTTTGTTTTGCTTGTGTAATAACACAGAACTAGTTCTCACCTGCTGAATTCTGCCTCCTGTTTGACATCTCTGGTCAAATCCTATCACAAGGATGATGGAAATTAGGAGCAGATGTGGTTGAAGATTCATGTAGCTATAAATGAACATGTTTGTCACTCTGGATCTCTAGTTTCTGGCTGTGATAAATGGTGTACCTTCAGATTTAAGAAAATGTGCCTTTCAACCTATTCATGAGTTGTGGGTTTTAAAGGCTTAAAGTAAGCTGTCTTGAACGCTTCTTTATTTCAATTAAATGTCCTGACTCAGCCCTGTAGTTTACTGCACATATCGGCTCTTTGATAACCGCTAACATTGTTGCTGGTTGCCAGTATGTGTTTAATATGCGCATAGTCTGGTTTGCACATCTAATGGACCACTCTTGTCCCACTTCTAGTCACTCCTGACGGTTACAAGAACCAAGGAGACTGGGAAAATGACAGCAAGAGGAAAGCATGCCGTTTTTACAGGTCTTGGCTGGACAGCTGCTCAGGATTGTTGGATGAAACTTATGGTTTCAAGGATGGAAACCCCTGCCTTATTGTCAAACTAAACAGGATTGTCAGTTTCAGACCAAAGGTAAGATTACTGCACATGCTACTGCTCCAAACACACTGATAGTAATTACTAGGGATGGGTATTGATAAGATTTTATCGATACCATTATTGATCTGATTCCCTTATCGATACTGCCTGTGAATTTTCTGTGTACTACAAGTAGACTTTACAGGTTTTTATGTCGACAACATTTTATTGAGTCTTAAAGTAAATAAATATGAAATTGGTCACTAGATCCTTGATCTCTGGACGTAAATAGAAATAAATAAAATCTGTATTTTTATGTCAAAGGCGTTTCCTTTCAGACATTAATGGCATGAAAGTCTCTCCATATACATCTGAGCTGAGCTCAGCTGGCTGCTGGAGTCCGCAGCCATCCAGTCTTGGGCTGCTGCACATCAGCGCAGGATGTGTCATTTTGGGAGGAAAAAAATGTTTTGATCAATTGCAGTTTGTTTGTATTAAAATATTTGGAAAGAGGTGTCATTTGATTTAAATGGCGATTCGCTTTGAAGTCATAAGTTCCAAGCGGACTCGACTCAGTTGAGAGTGGCGCAGCGTTTGGAGCAACGGAACGGAGGCGGATTCTCATTTCTTTCTTGCAGCAAGACAGGAGTCCCACTTAGTGATTTTAATCTGCACAAAAGTGACTCACGATTGACATATTTTAATGGATTTGAGAGGGGATAAGATGCAGAGTTAAAACTTCTAAAGAGGCGCGAAACAGTGAACCAACGAAGCGGCAAATTGAAGCACTGCTTCACTGGTTCAAGGTTCAAAGCAAAGCAAACCAGCCTGAAAGCTTTGCTTTCAGGTTGGTTGTACTGTTGAGCTGTGTTTTTAGAAATATGATTTTTCTGTTACTCTGCTGCAGCTGGTTTGATGTGATGCCACTTGAGTGCAGAAAACATCTCGTACAGAAGTAGATTGTTTTTTGTTTATTAATTTGCTTGAAGGCCAGGAAGAAGAAAAACTAGATGAAGTAAAAATAGACTTTCTGTTCTAATTCTCAGGCTGCAGGCAGAATATTAATGCACTGTGTTTTTTTTATACATACAGTAGTGTTCAGAATAATAGTGATATGTGACTAAAAAGATTAATGCAGGTTTTGAGTATATTTCTTATTGTTACATGGGAAACAAGGTACCAGTAGATTCTCACAAATCCAACAAGACCAAGCATTCATGATATGCACACTCTTAAGGCTATGAAATTGGGCTGTTAGTAAAAAAAAAAAAAAAGTAGAAAAGGGGGTGTTCACAATAATAGTAGTGTGGCATTCAGTCAGTGAGTTTGTCAATTTTGTGGAACAAACAGGTGTGAATCAGGTGTCCCCTATTTAAGGATGAAGCCAGCACCTGTTGAACATGCCTGAGGAAAATGGGACGTTCAAGACATTGTTCAGAAGAACAGCGTAGTTTGATTAAAAAGTTGATTGGAGAGGGGAAAACACATACGCAGGTGCAAAACATTATAGGCTGTTCATCTACAATTATCTCCAATGCTTTAAAATCAACAAAAAAAAAGACGCGTGGAAGAAAACGGAAAACAACCATCAAAATGGATAGAAGAATAACCAGAATGGCAAAGGCTCACCATTGATCAGCTCCAGGATGATCAAAGACAGTCTGGAGTTACCTGTAAGTGCTGTGACAGTTAGAAGACGCCTGTGTGAAGCTAGTTTATTTGCAAGAATCCCCTGCTAAGTCCTTCTGTTAAATAAAAGACGTGCAGAAGAGGTTACAATTTGCCAAAGGACACGTCAACTGGCCTAAAGAGAAATGGAGAAATATTTTGTGGACTGATGAGAGTAAAACTGTTCTTTTTGGGTCCAAGGGCCGCAGACAGTTTGTGAGATGACCTCCAAACTCTGAATTCAAGCCACAGTTCACAGTGAAGACAGTGAAGCATGGTGGTGCAAGCATCATGGTATGGGCATGTTTCTCCTACTATGGTGTTGGGCCTGTATATCGCATACCAAGTATCATGGATCAGTTTGGATATGTCAAAATACTTGAAGAGGTCATGTTGCCTTATGCTGAAGAGGACATGCCCTTGAAATGGGTGTTTCCACAAGACAATGACCCCAAGCACACTAGTAATCCAGCAAAATCTTGGTTCCAAACCAACAAAATGAATGCCTCGCAGATGTGAAGGAATCATGAAAAACTGTGGTTATACAACTAAATACTAATTTAGTGATTCACAGGATTGCTAAAAAAAAAAGCAGTTTGAACATAATAGTTTTGAGTTTGTAGCGTCAACAGCAGATGCTACTATTATTGTGAACACCCCCTTTTCTACTTTTTTTTTTTTACTAATAGCCCAATTTCATAGCCTTAAGAGTGTGCATATCATGAATGCTTGGTCTTGTTGGATTTGTGAGAATCTACTGAATCTACTGGTACCTTGATTCCCAAGTAACAAGAAATATACTCAAAACCTGGATTAATCTCTTTAGTCACATAGCACTACTATTATTCTGAACACTACTGTATATCTGGTCATGAATGTTAAAGAAATGTGTTTTTAGAGCCACTGTTAATGTTGTCAAATGTCCCAAATTAGTTGGACATAAAACAAAGTGTGTCGTTTGAGAAGGCCTTTGGTATTGCTGTCGCAAATTCAAACAAAACCTTGTGTGAAACGTCCCGATGTTACAGTCAGCATGCGTCTGTACAGGCACCAAGTAACGAGACGCTTCCAGTGGCTGTCCAACCTCTAGCACAGCCGAACCTCATCCCACTTCACTGCAAGAATAAGGTACGTGTGGTGACCAGATTAAAGTACGTGTTTGTAAATCAAATGTCTGTGTGACTGTGTGACCGCTGTCCCTGCAGAGAGACGAGGACTTAGACATGATCGGAGACATCCAGTACTTTGGCATTAGCGGCGGTTTCCCCCTTCAGTACTACCCTTACTACGGCAAACTGCTGCACCCACAGTACCTGCAGCCTTTGGTGGCCGTTAAGTTTACCAACCTGACCAGGAATAAGGAGGTGCGCATCGAGTGCAAAATCTACGGAGACAACATTCATTACAGCGACAAAGATCGCTACCAAGGACGCTTTGACGTTAAGATCACAGTCAACTTGTGACCTCAGCTGTGACGAGCACGCTCATTTACACACAATTAATGTAGAGAGTACAAGAGTTCAAATAAACACCACTAGTCTTTGAACATTCATACTATACAGGACCTACACTTAATCCATGTGCTTTACACTAGCTTTTTCTGTGCGTTTGTGGAGGTTAGAATGTAAAATACCAGAGTAGCAATAGCGAATATTTATTCTACTGTAAATGAAAATATTCCTTGAGCCATGGGATGTATTCATCAATTACTGTAAAACTGCAATTCCACTACTGACACGTAGCGAGCTGTGTTTGTCTGCCATCCTAGTGTGACTTCTATATATTTTTTTGAGGCTCCAGTGCTGTCGCCCTGTCTCATCTCAATCTCTCTCGTCCCATGTCTGCTTTAGTGGTCCAACACGTGTTTGTGTGTGCGTGTTTGTCTGTGTGCAGCTGCGGGTGTGCTACATGTGCTCCAATTAACTGAAACACTGGCACGGTACTCTGAACCTTTAATGCCCATGTATAAGTAAATGACTGCGCTCCAAGGAATCTTTTTGCGTGTAACAAATTTTAAGTGGATTGTGGATGCGTTTTTTAATTCACCTTAGCTGTAGGATAGTTTAATGACCTTTTCCGTTTGATACTCTTACGTCTGTTCTTAATTGATAGTGTAGATCTTTGTGGGTCCAGCCTAGAAGTCTGTCACCTCCACGGAAACAGTGGCAACTCAGTGCTTTTAAATCTGTTTTGCTGGAGACATCACATGATGTGATGCAACTTACTATTGAATGTTTTAGCCATTTTCATGTTGGAAGATTTTTATATTTATGCAGTTGTACATTTTTTTTTCCTTCAAAGTGTAATGTATGAATCCAAATACCAAAGTCGCTGGTCAAAATTCAGAAAATCCAAGGCAATGCAGTATCCCGTGTAACAAGGTGTTTAGTTGATGTGAAAATAATTAAATCTATGTTCAAGATCAAAACACTTGTCAGGAGTCTGCTCTTGTCACTTTATTTAATCTGCATAAGGCTGAAACAATAAACAGTGAAACAAGACGTTTCTCGGCTCTTGGAATTATTTAAACATTAGGGATCCAAAAGCTTGAAGAAATATTGCACCTGGAAAGAGAAATGAACATAGTGAGAAGTGCTGAAAACATGATTTTAAAATAATTGTGATATGTGCTAAAGCTGTTGGAGGTGTGACATAGTTCACAGCACAGGCTGGTTTGCAGGAGCTTTGTCTTGGGAAAATGGCAGCTCAGTCAGTCCCAGGCTAATGGTTAACAAGGAGGCGTTTGTGCAGACCACAGATCAGGAGTTTTCCTGAACATGACGCTTGATGGGTCAAACCCACTCCAACAAAACAATGGTTTTGTTTCAAATTCCTGTGCCATTCTTGTTCTCCAGAGGGGGGGGGGGCAAAACCCAGTGTGAGCTAAAGTTGTTCCAGCCCACAGTCATGAGACTGTGACACAGCTTTTTGTTCCTGACCAAACACAAGGTTGTCACACGTGCAAGACCTCAGACAGTCCGTGTACTATGTCTCAACAATGACAGACTGAGACTGCACAGCAGCACCTACCTCCAAAACGCCGTCTTCAGGGAGGTCTGTACAGTGGACGCCATTTTTCACCTTGTCTTTGCCATAAAGTGCACGAAGTGTTGTTGGACGAAGATGGCGTGCGATTTCCTGTTGAAGGGGGAAAAAACAAAAAAAACTCCAATGACCAGTCACAAACTTAAACAGTAAAAAAACATCTGCTGTGGGGGTGTGCACGTATTCCTTAAACAAAGTGATGCATCAGCAGCTCCACAAGCCAGAAAGAAGAAATTGCAAACTTGACAATCTGAACAGGAAAGTCTTAATTTCTTAAATATTTTTGAGATGATGTTGACATGTACCACATATGGGTTTATTTTTTAATGTAGACAAAATCTGCAAGTATTAAGAATTATCTGATCATTTTGGCACAGATTTCAAAACGGAAGTGGAAAACAACTGCGGATTCGATCAGCTCAGTCAAGAACATTTTCCTCCCCAAGACCACATTTCAGACTGTTAACTTATTGTGCAGAAAACCTTTTCAGATGGTGGCACTGGTGCTGCTCATTTCAACAACAGCCACCTTCTAAGGTCCAAGTCAGACCAAAGTTGAAGTTGATTGATTGAAGAGCTGTTAAGTTATAGTGCAAAAACCAAAGTGTGGACATATGGGGTCAGAATTAACAGGGTTCCTGCAGCTGGCAAGATGGATTTAAAACTATTTTGCACTTTTTTTTTTAATTTTTTTTTTCTTGGAGCGTAACTGGTTTAAACCATACCGTAAAATCTTCCATGAAAAGCCCATTTGCATTAAATTCACACTTCCCCATGTCATCACATGATTTACCTCGCTCATTGAAAGTCTGTGTTCTGGCAACAAATGAGATTTGTTGGTTCTGCTATGTTGCAAGTTTTCAATAGATACTGCCATTTATTTATTTTTAATTGCAAGGTAAGAAAAAAATATCAGATTTTAATACAAATTAAAGCTTTATTTCTAAATGACCCAAATTCAACAGCTTCCAATATGTTTTAAGGATCCGCAGGAACCCTGATTACAGCTATATGGTTGCTGCCCTCTGTCAATCAATCAATCAATCAATCAACTTTTTTCTTGTATAGCGCCAAATCACAACAAACAGTTGCCCCAAGGCGTCCAAAAACTACATTTTTCCCTGTTACTGCTCAAAGGGTTTGACATTTCTCAGGTTGCAGTTACAGAAATGTTAATGTTTTTAACCTCTTAAGTGACAGGGGAGGTGGCTATTTAATTGCGTCACCTGTCTGTATGTGAGGGCATTCCAGAGTGAACTGGCTGATCAGTCAGGCATGTGCCAGTCAACCTTGTACCGAGCCACCAAATCGTGTGTGGTGCGCAAATGTGCATCAGGCTGGAGGCTACATGGTGCACGATTGCAGGGGGGTGCTTGGTGGTTAAATAATTTATCAGTGTAATTGTCCCTAATGAAAATCAGCACTGACATATTTGGGCATGTGCACATTCAAATGCTTTTATTATTGTTTTCTTGGTGAAACTAGAGCTTCTTAACAAGCCCCCAACTGTGTTCAGTATTTGTCAATAAAAGCATGTGTAATGTTAATGTCACACACTGTCAGCCATCATGTACCTAATATCTTTATACTTCAGTATGTGCATGCAGCTCAGTTCAGCATTTACACACACACACTTTTAATTTCTATTTTACATTACAGCGAGCTGAGAGAACGGCAATCTAGCCACAGCTTTCGTTGTTTTTGCACGTCGTCTCTGAAAGTCCTTCAATTTTTTTTTTTAGAAAACACAAAGACGATGGCGGGCGCCATCAAACACAACACTCCACACTTACGGTGCCGTCAGCACGACACAACCACACTATTTGAATACATTTCCATATTTAGATAGAGGCATGGCTAGGGAGGAGTTTGGTGCGTCTGCACTTGCTCGATTACACGTTCAGTGGGATGTACAAACCAAACGTGCGTGGATTCATGCTTATGCACACTTTAAAACATCTGAATATATTTGTGTTTACACCAGATTCTGGATTTTGGCATATGACAACTTTTAGTATAAAGTCAATGGAAGTCGTGGTACATGAGACCCCTGGTCCAGAGCAGGCGCTGGTGCACTGCGTGCTGCAGGGTTCAAAAAGCGGAGTACTGTTTTAAATTGAATTATGTTGATAAATGGTGTGTTGGTTAATGAAAGAATTTATTACATTATACACTCTCATTATAACACAAAGATCTATACATATGCTGGTCAGGATTCTTGATTTCCGCTCCGTTGGCTGGCAGAGGTAATAATGATTTAGCCATTATTATCCCAGCAGAGGTTTGTGTTTCACTCTGATACAAAGGTCAAAGACAGTCTTGTGTACTTTTCTGCTTTGCGCAAAAAGCTCCACCAGGACCCAAAGTAGAGGACCTAGCTGAGACATGTATGCACCTCATTTAGGAGAGGATAACTCAACTGTTCTCTCTGGGAGGAACAGCACAAAATGACCACGCCCTTTTTGTCCTGACTGATATTTCTAACATAGCTGTATTTTCTAAACTACAGCAGCTATAGATTTTCCAAGGTATTGAAAATGTTCAGAATGGCCAGTACAGTGAGGTAAAAAATTTTGGCAGTCCCTGATTGTGCAAGTTCTCCTACTTACAAAGATGAGAGAGGTCTGTAATTTTCATCATAGGTACACTTCAACTATGAGAGACAAAATTAGAAAAAAAAAAAAAAATCCAGGAAATCACATTGTAGGATTTTTAATTTATTTTTAAATTATGGTGGAAAATAAGTATTTGGTCAATAATTAAAGTTCAACTCAATACTTTGTAATATAATCTTTGTTGGCAAAAACAGAGGTCAAACGTTTCCTTTAAGTCTTCACCAGGTTTGCACACACTGTAGCTGGTATTTTGGCCCATTCCTCCATGCAGATCTCTGGAGCAGTGATGTTTTGAGGCTGTCGCTGGGCAACATGGACTTTCAAATCCCTCAATAAATTTTCTATGGGGTTGAGGTCTGGACACTGGCTCGGCAACTCCAGGACCTTGAAATGCTTTTTACGGAGCCACTCCTTCGTTGCCTGAGTGGTGTGTTTTGGGATCATTGTCATGCTGGAAGACCCAGCCACGTTGCATCTTCAATGCTCTCACTGATGGAAAGACGTTTTGGCTTAAAATCTCACGATACATGCGCCCATTCATTCTTCCCTTAACACAGATCAGTCGTCCTGTCCCCTTTGCAGAATAACAGCCCCAAAGCATGATGTTTCCATCCCCATGCTTCACAGTAGGTATGATGTTCTTGGAATGCAACTCAGCATTATTTTTCCTCCAAACACGACGGGTTTTACCAAAATGTTCTATTTTGGTTTCATCTGAACACATGATATTCTCCCAGTCCTCTTCTGGATCATCCATATGCTCTCTAGCAAACTTCAGATGGGCATGGACATGTACAGGCTTAAGCAAGGGGACATGCCTGGCACTGCAGGATTTGAATCTCTCTCTGCGTAGTGTGTAGCCTTTGTTACTATGGTCCCAGCTCTCTGCAGGTCATTCATCAGGTCCCTCTGTGTAGTTCTGGAATTTTTGTTCACCGTTCTCATGGTCATTTTGACCCCACGGGATGACATCTTGCGTGGAGCCCCAGATCGAGGGAGATTATCAATGGTCTTCTATGTCTTCCATTTTCTTACAATTGCTCCCACAGTTGATTTAGTCACACCAACCTGCTTGACTATTGTAGATTCACTCTTCCCAGCCTGGTGCACATCTACAATTTTCTTCCTGGTGTCCTTCGACAGCTCTTTGGTCTTGGCCATGGTTGAGTTTGGAGTCTGACTCTCTCATAGTTGAAGTGTACACCTATGTTGAAAATTACAGACCCCTCTCATCTTTCTAAGTAGGAGAACTTGCACAATCAGGGGCTGACTAAATACTTTTTTGCCCCACTGTACATGTTTGGGAGGGTCATAGAAAAGTGCAAAAATTTCTATTTTGATATTTTAAGAGAAAATGGCTAAAATAAGTGGGTCAACTTATAAATGTACATTGAAAGTATGATGAAATGTTATTTTCAGTCATACTGTTATCAATGGAATATTGATTTAAAGAGAAAAATACAAAATGGTTTTCTTTAGCAGACAGTAGTATCTAGAGATCTTGGATGTTTTAAAAATTAGCAGGGAAATTTCCCAATAGCCAATAGCCCTGAAAGTCCTAAGTTACTAAATATGTGGTGATTCAGGACAAAAAGGGTTTGGTCATTTTGGGGCTGTTGGTCCCGGATAGAGCTTTTGGCTCATATCCCAGGTTGTTCATTGGGGTCATATTAGTCTGGAACAGTTGAGTTATCCTCTCCTAAATAATGTGTATAGTACATGTCTAAGTTGGGTCCAAGACTGTCAGGGGGGGCCAGTATATGAATGTGAAATTAAAACAATTATTAGATCTGAGGAAGGGAACACATAACTAATTTTTGACTGATTTATTTATTTTTGTGCACTGTAAAAGGTTTATTCATACACCGGGTTAAGGAGCGCATTAAAGTGCTACTTAAGACAAACCAGAGGAATCTTGCGTGTGGACAGAAAGGATGTTCTCATAGCAGGATAACATTTCATAGGACAATGTCCTTGTGCTCTTATGGTTTATGAGCGTGCACACAAAAAGCAGAAACAGGCTTCAAGGTCATAATCCAGCCTTGTTTTCTCTCACGGGTTTTTCTGAAGTCTGTCCAATGTTCACACAGGCTTCTTTGTAGCAAATAAATCACACACAAGCCACAAAGCAATGCTTGTCCAATTCTGGCAGTTTCCTCACTTGCGAGGATAGTGGGAAGGCCTTTTTCTTTTTTTTTTTAAGTTTATTTTCTACAAGCCCTCTGGTGGCTGAAAAGTCCGATGCGGGATGCACAAGACCTGTTACACTTGAGGCAAATGAACACTTGAGTAGGCTGGGCTTGTGCTGCTGCCCGCTCTTTCTGCCTTTGACGCTTCTGGCGTGAGGCCTCACTTCTTTCTGCCTCGAACTTCAGACTGGCGGATTTGATGCTGGAACGCCAGCTAAGTCTATCTGTAGCTAGATGCTGCCATGACTGATGCTGAATGCCTGCAAGGGAGAGCTGCTTCTTCATCTGGTCCTTGTAGCACTTTTTGGGGGCCCCTTGGTTTCATCTCCCTTCCTTAAGCTCGCCAAAGAGAATTAATTTCGGCAAGCGTGTATCATCCATCCTGGCTACGTGACCTGCCCAACAAAGCTGTTGTTTGAGTATAATAGACTCCAGGCTGGGCAATTTGGCTCTGGTAAGGATGTCCTCATTTGAGACGTAGTCCTGCCACTTGAACCTGAGGATGTTTCGGAGACAACGCTGATGAAAGTGTTCCAGTAATCTGATCTGCTGGCGATACAGAACCCAGGTTTCAACTCCATACAGTAGGGTAGGGACCACAATGGCTCTGTAGACCTGCACTTTTGTGGAAAGGCGCAGTGCATGATTCTGCCAGACTTTCTTGGAGAGGCGACCAAAAGAACTGCTGGCCTTGGCAAGGCGACTGTCTAGGTCCTTGGTGACAGATGCGTCGTTTGAGATAACACTACCGAGATACGTGAAGTGCTCTACTGCATTCAAGTTGGTACCCTCGATGTTGATTTGGGGTGGGGTATATGCTGTATGGGGGACCGGTTGATATAGCACTTTCTCAGGCTGATGGTGAGGCCGAAGGCTCTTGCTGCTTCAGCAAAACAGTTGACGATGTGCTGCAAGGCTTGCTCCGTATGGGCGACAAGGGTGCAATCATCTGTGAAGAGCAGCTCCATGATTAGCTGTTCTGTGATCTTAGTATAGGACAGAAGGCGCCGCTAGTTAAACAGACTTCCGTCGGTTCTGAAGAGGATATAAATGCCATCTGTCAAGTCTTCTTTGGCCTCACGAAGCATCATGCTGAAGAAGATGGAGAACAGAGTGGGCGCGAGGATACAACCTTGTTTGACGCCATTTAAGATGGGGAAGCTGCCGGAGAGAGTCCCGTTGTGCTTCACTTGTCCCATCTGGCCTTCATGCAGCTGGCGAAGGATGGTGAGGAGCTTTGGAGGGCAGCCAAGGCGTGCAAGAATCTTCCACAAGCCCTCATGACTGACCGTGTTGAAAGCCTTGGTTAGGTCTATGAAGGCTGCATAAAGGGCCATGTTCTGTTCTCTGCACTTCACCTGGATCTGTCTCAGGACGAAGATCATGTCGGTGGTTCCCCTGTTGGCCCGAAATCCGCACTGACTCTCAGGAGTATTTTCATGCGGTATGGTAGGGGTAAGCCTGTTGAGCAGCACTTGAGCCAGAATCTTTCCTGCTATTGAGAGGAGAGTGATGCCCCGATAATTAGAACAGTCGGACTTGTCGCCCTTGTTCTTGTACAGGGGGACAATGACCGCATCCCGAAGGTCATGTGGAACCATTCCCTTTTCCCAGCAACTGGAGAAGAGAATCTGAAGCTTGTCAAGGACTACCTCACCTCCATTTTGGTACACTTCTGCTGGGATGCCATCTATGCCAGGAGACTTCCCTGGATTCAGCTGCGTAGCCAGGCTGACAAAGAGTCAGAGCTCTGTTGAGCTGAGTATTCCATTAACTTTAACAAGTAATGACTTCATGACTTTCTTTGCTAACAAAATTTTAACTATTAGAGAAAAAATTACTCATAACCATCCCAAAGACGTATCGTTATCTTTGGCTGCTTTCAGTGATGCCGGTATTTGGTTAGACTCTTTCTCTCCGATTGTTCTGTCTGAGTTATTTTCATTAGTTACTTCATCCAAACCATCAACATGTTTATTAGACCCCATTCCTACCAGGCTGCTCAAGGAAGCCCTACCATTATTTAATGCTTCGATCTTAAATATGATCAATCTATCTTTGTTAGTTGGCTATGTACCACAGGCTTTTAAGGTGGCAGTAATTAAACCATTACTTAAAAAGCCATCACTTGACCCAGCTATCTTAGCTAATTATAGGCCAATCTCCAACCTTCCTTTTCTCTCAAAAATTCTTGAAAGGGTAGTTGTAAAACAGCTAACTGATCATCTGCAGAGGAATGGTCTATTTGAAGAGTTTCAGTCAGGTTTTAGAATTCATCATAGTACAGAAACAGCATTAGTGAAGGTTACAAATGATCTTCTTATGGCCTCGGACAGTGGACTCATCTCTGTGCTTGTTCTGTTAGACCTCAGTGCTGCTTTTGATACTGTTGACCATAAAATTTTATTACAGAGATTAGAGCATGCCATAGGTATTAAAGGCACTGCGCTGCGGTGGTTTGAATCATATTTGTCTAATAGATTACAATTTGTTCATGTAAATGGGGAATCTTCTTCACAGACTAAAGTTAATTATGGAGTTCCACAAGGTTCTGTGCTAGGACCAATTTTATTCACTTTATACATGCTTCCCTTAGGCAGTATTATTAGACGGTATTGCTTAAATTTTCATTGTTACGCAGATGATACCCAGCTTTATCTATCCATGAAGCCAGAGGACACACACCAATTAGCTAAACTGCAGGATTGTCTTACAGACATAAAGACATGGATGGCCCCACAAATCTTAGAAACATGGTGTCTAACCAGATCCTTACTCTGGATGGCATTACCCTGACCTCTAGTAATACTGTGAGAAATCTTGGAGTCATTTTTGATCAGGATATGTCATTCAAAGCGCATATTAAACAAATATGTAGGACTGCTTTTTTGCATTTACGCAATATCTCTAAAATCAGAAAGGTCTTGTCTCAGAGTGATGCTGAAAAACTAATTCATGCATTTATTTCCTCTAGGCTGGACTATTGTAATTCATTATTATCAGGTTGTCCTAAAAGTTCCCTAAAAAGCCTTCAGTTAATTCAAAATGCTGCAGCTAGAGTACTGATGGGGACTAGAAGGAGAGAGCATATCTCACCCATATTGGCCTCTCTTCATTGGCTTCCTGTTAATTCTAGAATAGAATTTAAAATTCTTCTTCTTACTTATAAGGTTTTGAATAATCAGGTCCCATCTTATCTTAGGGACCTCGTAGTACCATATCACCCCAATAGAGCGCTTCGCTCTCAGACTGCAGGCTTACTTGTAGTTCCTAGGGTTTGTAAGAGTAGAATGGGAGGCAGAGCCTTCAGCTTTCAGGCTCCTCTCCTGTGGAACCAGCTCCCAATTCAGATCAGGGAGACAGACACCCTCTCTACTTTTAAGATTAGGCTTAAAACATTCCTTTTTGCTAAAGCTTATAGTTAGGGCTGGATCAGGTGACCCTGAACCATCCCTTAGTTATGCTGCTATAGACATAGACTGCTGGGGGGTTCCCATGATGCACTGTTTCTTTCTCTTTTTGCTCTGTATGCACCACTCTGCATTTAATCATTAGTGATCGATCTCTGCTCCCCTCCACAGCATGTCTTTTTCCTGGTTCTCTCCCTCAGCCCCAACCAGTCCCAGCAGAAGACTGCCCCTCCCTGAGCCTGGTTCTGCTGGAGGTTTCTTCCTGTTAAAAGGGAGTTTTTCCTTCCCACTGTAGCCAAGTGCTTGCTCACAGGGGGTCGTTTTGACCGTTGGGGTTTTACATAATTATTGTATGGCCTTGCCTTACAATATAAAGCGCCTTGGGGCAACTGTTTGTTGTGATTTGGCGCTATATAAAAAAATTGATTGATTGATTGATTGACTAGTGGTCGACAGCCACAGCTGTTGAGATCTTTGGTTCTGGACGTCACGGCTGGGCAGCACGTACCGTGTTTGAACGGACATGAACTTACAACTGTCCACTGTGTCGCGCGTGTGTCTGCTTGCTGTCCTCATGTGGACATAAATAAAAACATATCACTGCTGCGATGGGCTGCAGCGAGCGAGGGCACAGTGCGCACATTGACAGGCTGCCCCAGGTAAAACGGACCGTCAGATCATAACACGCAGCGGGCGATCTGAATGTCACGTCACTCACGTGAGTTCTGTTCCATATGACACGGTTTCTGTCCTGTGGTGCACCATCCACAGGACATGCGTGACGGGCCAGACGCACACGGGGCAAGAAGTAGAAGAGCGAGGAAAGCCACCAAGACACCCAGAAGAAGTTATAGGCTTACGTGGCTGTGATTGGAGAAATTATGCACACTGCAAGCTTTGCATTTTGTATCACCAGTTATCCATCTTCGTGATGAAGTGGCATAGAAGAGGATTTTCTTAAAAGGAAGACCTGAAAGTTTATCTACAAATTGCCAGAAGGTACATCAGAGATGCAAGCCTGGATTTGATCTGTTTTGGTAAAAGAAAATCCTTCTCTGCTGTACTCCACTATGAAGCTAAGAGTAGTGATGCAAAATGCATCCCAAGGGAAATTTGTCTTGGGCTTGCAATGCTGTGGTTAGAATATTAAAAACACATACAATCATACAACAACATAATATACAATATGGAAACACAGGAAATAGTCAGTTAAAATTACATAGTCTTCAGTGAGACCCATCAGCATCCAGTAATGCGTCTGCAGGTACTCTCCAGATTTATTCAGAAAAGTAATAGACAAAGGAACAAAAGAATTTTTAAATCTGTTACTCTTATACCTGACAGCCCGATACTGTTTCCCTGATGGCAAGAGCTCATATTCACTGAAAAGCGTGTGGGAAGGCTCCTTAAGAATGTTTTTAGCTTGCGCCAGGACCGAGGTTTTGAAAATAGTTTTTAAAGAGGGGTACTCTCTCTTGCCAATAATTTTCATGGCGTATCGAACCAGTTTCTCAATTTTGGATTTGCTCTGAACAGTAAGAGAGCAGTGTCTGATTTTCAGTCATTGTTCTCCTTAAATCAATGGAATATATGGAATATTGTTTTAAGGAGAACAATATGAAACATGTTTCTTTAGCAAACAGTAGTATCTAGACATGTTAAATGTTTTAAAGATTATCAGGAAATTTCCCAGTAGACAATAATACAACTAAACATGTGGCGATTTTGAACTGTGTGTAGGTCACTTGACCGAATGTTTTTAGCGGTTTTCTCTTAAAATATCAAAATTTGAAATTTTATACTCTTCTGTGACCCTTCTAAACATGTACTGGTCATTCTGAACATAGTGAATACCTTGGAAAGTCTGGAGCTGCTGCAGCTTAGAAAATACTGCTGTATTTGAAGTAAAACTCGGGATGAAAAGGGGCATGGTCATTTTCGGGCTGTTTGTCTTGGATAGAGATTTTGGCACATATCCCAGGTTGTTCATTGGGGTCATATTAGTCTGGAACAGTTGAGTTATCCTCTCCTAAATGATGTGCATGCATGTCTCAGTTAGGTCCTATTCAAACTGTGTCCATGAAAATGTGATATTTTAGCCTGTTAAATCTGCATTTTATGGTTTCTTTTGTTACATCTGTGCATCATTTTTGCACAGACACAAAGTTGTCAGTGTCCCAGAAATGCTGACGTCACCCCTGAATGGAAGAATCTGTTTTATTATGTTTCCCATTCATAGAAGTGAACTAGAAGCACTCAGAGAGTGCAAACCTCCGCCAAGGCCATAGGGTCACTGACCCTAAAGAGATTCCCTCCTTGGCACAGTGATCTATTCAACAATTCAGTGTTACAACCAAAACTATGATACATACACTTTTCTTTCCTGTATACATCCTTGACCATGAAAACATACCACTAGAACTTGGAATCACTTTTATGTCTTTATTAGTTGAAAAGTTATTGTATAAAAACGATTTTTCAGTAATGGCGGTTTTCTTCTGGATCTAGCTCCATAACATTTGCCTTGTCTTTGTGGAGTTAGAAACTAGAATGTCAAAATTCCACCTATCCCACAATGGTGAAGAATCCTTAAAAAAATTCCTGGATCCGGATCGTGATCCGGATCACCACTAAAATTTAATCACTTGTTCGCCTTGTCATTTCCAACCACTCCACAAAATTTCATCAAAATCCGTTCAAAACTTTTTGAGTTATCCTGCTGACAAACAGACAAACAAACAAACGCAACCTAAAACATAACCTCCTTGGCGGAGGTAATAAGAATGTATTTTAAACCCAAATCAGTGTTCCCGAGAAATAAATGTTATATTGGTGACTTAATGAACAGTAGATGCAGCTTTACTTGTCAGATTTTATTTTAAGACACTGTCAGTTGTTATAAAAGCACAAATTGCTGAAGTCAAATGTTGATAAATGCAGAGAGAGACCAGTAATAGTCCAATGTGAATATATGGTCTTGTCAAAAAGGAACACCACCATATTCTAATCCATGTGACACACTGTATTATACTTTTGTCATCTTGCCAATATGGGAAAATAGTCTTTTCACACAACTTGTATTGTCATGATACAAGTTGTGTGAAAAGACTCTTATCTGCGATGGAAGAATTGACCTGACCCAACAAAAAAAAATGCACCAGAATGCATTCAAGAGCATCTGAGATTGCAATTTTTTTCTGGGGGAGAATCCCCAGACCCCCTGCCAGGAGCTTCAGGCCTTCAGCCCTTGCTAAAAACTTTTTTTTTTCGTGGCCCACGAAAAAAAAAAAACAATAAAAAACTCCATTAATCATGCAATTTTTTTTAACGCACATTTGCAGTTTTATACCCTTGAACGAGCATTTCCTTTGTTTTTGTTGTTCATTGAAGACATTTGGGTTTAAGCTTTTATTTCCTGGTATTTACATTTAAATGTGTTAGACATCTTAGCTGGAAAGTATTCACAGAGCTTCACTTTTTTCCACATTTTATTATGTTACAGCCTTATTCCAAAATGGATGAAATTAATTTTTCCCCTCAACATTCTACGCACAATATCCCATAATGACAGTGATTTTTTTTTAACTAAGAAATCACGTGTACATTTGTATTCACAGCCTTTGCCTTGAAGCTCAAAATTGAGCTCAAGTGCATCCTGTTCCCACTGATCATCCTTGAGATGTTTCTGCAGTTTAATTGGAGTCCACCTGGTGTAAAGTCAGTTGATTGGACATGATTTGGAAAGGCACACGCCTGTCTACATGTAAGGTCCCACAGTTGACAGTGCATGTAAGAGCACAAACCAAGCATGAAGTCAAAGGAATTGTCTGTGGACCTCTGAGACAGGATTGTCTCAAGGCACAAATCTGGGGAAGGATACAGAAACATTTCTGTTGCTGTGAATGTCCCAATTAGCACAGTGGCCTCCATCATTCATAAATGGAAGAAGTTCAGATCCACCAAGACTCTTCCTAGAGCTGGCCACCTGTCTAAACTGAGCGATTGGGGGAGAAGGGCCTTAGTCAGGGAGGTGACCAAGAACCCAGTGGTCACTCTGTCAGAGCTCCAGCATTCCTCTGTGGAGAGAGGAAAACCTTCCAGAAGGACAACCATCTCTGCAGCAATCCACCAATCAGGCCTGTATGGTAGAGTGGCCAGACAGAAGCCACTATTTAGTAAAAGGCACATGGCAGCCTACCTGGAGTTTGACAAAAGGCACCTGAAGGACTCTCAGACCATGAGAAACAAAATTCTCTGGTCTGATGAGACAAAGATTGAACTCTTTGGTGTGAATGCCAGGTGTCATGTTTAGAGGAAACCAGACACCTTCCCTGCAGTGAAGCATGGTGGTGGAAGTATCATGCTGTGGGGATGTTTTTCAGCATCACGAACTGGGAGACTAGTCAGGATTGAGGGAATGATGAATGCATCAATGTCTAGAGACATTTTAAAGCTTGTATGCTTTGGATCATAAGCAGTTCCTTTCTTTCTCCACACTTTGGCCTTCCCATCACTTTGGTAGAGACTAATCTTGGTCTCATCTGTCCATAAGATTGTGTTCCAGAAAGTTTGTGGCTCGTGTCTGTACTTCAGTACTGCACTGTGGAGGTTGTTGGTGATGTCACTTGATGTTTTTGAGGTTTTCTTCACACCTGTCACAATATTTCTGTAATCAACTGTTGTTTTCCTTGGCCAACCTATTTGATGTCTGTTGTTCAGTACACCAATAGTTTTTTTTTCTTTTTCAGGACATGACATTCCAAATTGTTGTGCTGGCTATGACTAATGCTTGTTCAATGGCTCTGATCGATTTTCCTTCTTTTCTCAGCTTCAAATGGCTTGCTTTTCTCCTATAGACAGCTCTCTGTTCTTCATGTTGGTTTATCGTCAACAAGAAATACAGTCTTTATAGGTTAAACTCAAGGCTAAAACATATACACTCCTCATGCAAAGCTATTTAACGTTTGAACAATCAACCTAAAAGGCAACATCTGGGCAACATGAAATACCTGTCAGTCACATGTTCCAATAGTTTTGCTCACTTGGAAAATGGGTGTGTTCAAAGGGTGGAATGTCCTGAGGTGTTTAACACATCTAAGATGTGAATACCAGGAAATAAAAGCTGAAATTCTGAACTCTTGTCTCATATTCATCTTTTGATTTTAAACCCAGATGTCTTCAGTGAACAACAAAAACAAAGGAATTGGCCTTGCTGTGCCAATATTTACGTAACAGACTGTATATTGTCATATGTAGAGTGCACATACGAGAGGCAGGGGTGGTGGCCAAGTGCTTAGTGCACTTGATTTCAGTGCAAAAAGTTCCCGGTGTAACAGTATATCTTCCCATTTTTGGCGCATTATGAAGCGCAAAATATGACAACGGAAACCCCGGACTGTTGAACAACTGAAGTTGTACATCAAGCAAGAATGGGAAAGAATTCCACCTACAAAGCTTCAACAATTAGTGTCCTCAGTTCCCAAACGCTTATTGAGTGTTGTTAGAAGGAAAGGTGATGTAACACGTGTTAGAGGCATCCATTTCATACAGAGCAAAAGAGAAAGAAACACTCAATGCATTATGGGAACCCCCCAGCAGTCTAAGTCTATAGCAGCATAACTAAGGGATGGTTCAGGGTCACCTGATCCAGCCCTAACTATAAGCTTTAGAAAAAAGGAAAGTTTTAAGCCTAATCTTAAAAGTAGAGAGGGTGTCTGTCTCCCTGATCCGAATTGGGAGCTGGTTCCACAGGAGAGGAGCCTGAAAGCTGAAGGCTCTGCCTCCCATTCTACTCTTACAAACCCTAGGAACTCCAAGTAAGCCTGCAGTCTGAGAGCGACGCTCTACTGGTGGTTGGCTCTCACTGCGGTATTGTATCACTTCCTGTTCCGGAGCACAGCGGTGTTTTTCTGTATCTGTTAGCTGTTTAATCTGCGCAGTTAGATTGATCTAGTTATCTAGATTACGATTTGTTTCCCAGTGTAATCTTTACGTGCCTTAACTAAAGCACTCCTTCTGCTGAATCACCTCTAAATTATTTACACATTATTCACTTTGCGTGTTTTTAGGAATCCGCTAGCTTAGCGTAGCTACTAGCTCTTAGCCGATTTAGCATGGCGGCTTCTCCTGTCTCTCCCGCACTTTTCTGCTCTGGGTGTGAAATGTTTAGTTATTCCTCGGCCTCCTTTAGCAGTAATGGTACTTGTAATAAGTGTAGCTTATTCGTAGCTTTGGAGGCCAGGCTGGGCGAATTGGAGACTCGGCTCCGCACCGTGGAAAATTCTACAGCTAGCCAGGCCCCTGTAGTCGGTGCGGACCAAGGTAGCTTAGCCGCCGTTAGTTCCCCCCTGGCAGATCCCGAGCAGCCGGGAAAGCAGGCTGACTGGGTGACTGTGAGGAGGAAGCGTAGCCCTAAACAGAAGCCCCGTGTACACCGCCAACCCGTTCACATCTCTAACCGTTTTTCCCCACTCGACGACACACCCGCCGAGGATCAAACTCTGGTTCTCCCTCAGCCCCAACCAGTCCCAGCAGAAGACTGCCCCTCCCTGAGCCTGGTTCTGCTGGAGGTTTCTTCCTGTTAAAAGGGAGTTTTTCCTTCCCACTGTAGCCAAGTGCTTGCTCACAGGGGGTCGTTTTGACCGTTGGGGTTTTACATAATTATTGTATGGCCTTGCCTTACAATATAAAGCGCCTTGGGGCAACTGTTTGTTGTGATTTGGCGCTATATAAAAAAAATTGATTGATTGATTGATTGATTGGTTATTGGCGACTCTGTTTTGAGAAATGTGAAGTTAGCGACACCAGCAACCATAATCAATTGTCTTCAGGGGGCCAGAGCAGGCGACACTGAAGGAAATTTGAAACTGCTGGTTAAGGCTAAGCGTAAATTTGGTAAGATTGTAATTCACGTCGGCAGTAATGACACCCGGTTACGCCAATCGGAGGTCACTAAAATTAACATTAAATCGGTGTGTAACTTTGCAAAAACAATGTCGGACTCTGTAGTTTTCTCTGGGCCCCTCCCCAATCGGACCGGGAGTGACATGTTTAGCCGCATGTTCTCCTTGAATTGCTGGCTGTCTGAGTGGTGTCCAAAAAATGAGGTGGGCTTCATAGATAATTGGCAAAGCTTCTGGGGAAAACCTGGTCTTGTTAGGAGAGACGGCATCCATCCCACTTTGGATGGAGCAGCTCTCATTTCTAGAAATCTGGCTAATTTTCTTAAATCCTCCAAACCGTGACTATCCAGGGTTGGGACCAGGAAGCAGAGTTGTAGTCTTACACACCTCTCTGCAGCTTCTCTCCCCCTGCCATCCCCTCATTACCCCATCCCCGTAGAGACGGTGCCTGCTCCCAGACTACCAATAACCAGCAAAAATCTATTTAAGCATAAAAATTCAAAAGAAAAAATAATATAGCACCTTCAACTGCACCACAGACTAAAACAGTTAAATGTGGTCTATTAAACATTAGGTCTCTCTCTTCTAAGTCCCTGTTGGTAAATGATATAATAATTGATCAACATATTGATTTATTCTGCCTAACAGAAACCTGGTTACAGCAGGATGAATATGTTAGTTTAAATGAGTCAACACCCCCGAGTCACACTAACTGTCAGAATGCTCGTAGCACGGGCCGGGGCGGTGGATTAGCAGCAATCTTCCATTCCAGCTTATTAATTAATCAAAAACCCAGACAGAGCTTTAATTCATTTGAAAGCTTGTCTCTTAGTCTTGTCCATCCAAATTGGAAGTCCCAAAAACCAGTTTTATTTGTTATTATCTATCGTCCACCTGGTCGTTACTGTGAGTTTCTCTGTGAATTTTCAGACCTTTTGTCTGACTTAGTGCTTAGCTCAGATAAGATAATTATAGTGGGCGATTTTAACATCCACACAGATGCTGAGAATGACAGCCTCAACACTGCATTTAATCTATTATTAGACTCTATTGGCTTTGCTCAAAAAGTAAATGAGTCCACCCACCACTTTAATCATATCTTAGATCTTGTTCTGACTTATGGTATGGAAATAGAAGACTTAACAGTATTCCCTGAAAACTCCCTTCTGTCTGATCATTTTTTAATAACATTTACATTTACTCTGATGGACTACCCAGCAGTAGGGAATAAGTTTCATTACACTAGAAGTCTTTCAGAAAGCGCTGTAACTAGGTTTAAGGATATGATTCCTTCTTTATGTTCTCTAATGCCATATAACAACACAGTGCAGAGTAGCTACCTAAACTCTGTAAGGGAGATAGAGTATCTCGTCAATAGTTTTACATCCTCATTGAAGACAGCTTTGGATGCTGTAGCTCCTCTGAAAAAGAGAGCTTTAAATCAGAAGTGTCTGACTCCATGGTATAACTCTCAAACTCGTAGCTTAAAGCAGATAACCCGTAAGTTGGAGAGGAAATGGCGTCTCACTAATTTAGAAGATCTTCACTTAGCCTGGAAAAAGAGTCTGTTGCTCTATAAAAAAGCCCTCCGTAAAGCTAGGACATCTTTCTACTCATCACTAATTGAAGAAAATAAGAACCCCAGGTTTCTTTTCAGCACTGTAGCCAGGCTGACAAAGAGTCAGAGCTCTATTGAGCTGAGTATTCCATTAACTTTAACTAGTAATGAGTTCATGACTTTCTTTGCTAACAAAATTTTAACTATTAGAGAAAAAATTACTCATAACCATCCCAAAGACGTATCGTTATCTTTGGCTGCTTTCAGTGATGCCGGTATTTGGTTAGACTCTTTCTCTCCGATTGTTCTGTCTGAGTTATTTTCATTAGTTACTTCATCCAAACCATCAACATGTTTATTAGACCCCATTCCTACCAGGCTGCTCAAGGAAGCCCTACCATTATTTAATGCTTCGATCTTAAATATGATCAATCTATCTTTGTTAGTTGGCTATGTACCACAGGCTTTTAAGGTGGCAGTAATTAAACCATTACTTAAAAAGCCATCACTTGACCCAGTTATCTTAGCTAATTATAGGCCAATCTCCAACCTTCCTTTTCTCTCAAAAATTCTTGAAAGGGTAGTTGTAAAACAGCTAACTGATCATCTGCAGAGGAATGGTCTATTTGAAGAGTTTCAGTCAGGTTTTAGAATTCATCATAGTACAGAAACAGCATTAGTGAAGGTTACAAATGATCTTATGGCCTCGGACAGTGGACTCATCTCTGTGCTTGTTCTGTTAGACCTCAGTGCTGCTTTTGATACTGTTGACCATGGAGTTTTGTTGCAGAGATTAGAGCATGCCATAGGTATTAAAGGCACTGCGCTGCGGTGGTTTGAATCATATTTGTCTAATAGATTACAATTTGTTCATGTAAAGATAAGAAGGGACCTGATTATTCAAAACCTTATAAGTAAGAAGAAGAATTTTAAATTCTATTCTAGAATTAACAGGAAGCCAATGAAGAGAGGCCAATATGGGTGAGATATGCTCTCTCCTTCTAGTCCCCGTCAGTACTCTAGCTGCAGCATTTTGAATTAACTGAAGGCTTTTCAGGGAACTTTTAGGACAACCTGATAATAATGAATTACAATAGTCCAGCCTAGAGGAAATAAATGCATGAATTAGTTTTTCAGCATCACTCTGAGACAAGACCTTTCTAATTTTAGAGATATTGCGTAAATGCAAAAAAGCAGTCTTACATATTTGTTTAATATGCGCTTTGAATGACATATCCTGATCAAAAATGACTCCAAGATTTCTCACAGTATTACTAGAAGTCAGGGTAATGCCATCCAGAGTAAGGATCTGGTTAGACACCATGTTTCTAAGATTTGTGGGGCCAAGTACAATAACTTCAGTTTTATCTGAGTTTAAAAGCAGGAAATTAGAGGTCATCCATGTCCTTATGTCTGTAAGACAATCCTGCAGTTTAGCTAATTGGTGTGTGTCCTCTGGCTTCATGGATAGATAAAGCTGGGTATCATCTGCGTAACAATGAAAATTTAAGCAATGCCGTCTAATAATACTGCCTAAGGGAAGCATGTATAAAGTGAATAAAATTGGTCCTAGCACAGAACCTTGTGGAACTCCATAATTAACCTTAGTCTGTGAAGACAATTCCCCATTTACATGAACAAATTGTAATCTATTAGATAAATATGATTCAAACCACCGCAGCGCAGTGCCTTTAATACCTATGGCACCAGAGATCTCAACAGCTGCTGCTGTCGGCGGCCACACCCCCTGTCAGTTCAGCGCACACACCGTGTCACTCTATGTTATGTGATCATTATTTTTTAGTTATTTGTTATGTAATTTTGTATGTAGGTAGTGTAGCACTTATTAATATACCTGTCCTGGCTGTGGTCTCTGTTTGTAATGTGGCAGGTCATGTGCACTGAATCGTCATCCAGCTGTCAGTGTGCTACGATCAGCTGACAGGCGGCTTATTGTGTTGTGTGCGCCCTGACGTGGCTGTCCGGCCCTGCTTGTGATGTCTGTACATACATATAAGCATTTTATTCAGGTGTGTTCACCCCGCTCCCTCTACACATGTGGCATGGGGGAGGCGGCACACTTACAGCGAAACACACATATGCCTCATGTGTTTCGGGGGGGGGGGGGACACATACACCTCGTGTTTTGGAGGGAGCGGGGGGGGGGGGACACATGCACCACGTGTGCTGCTTTTTGCAACGCAACACTCGTGGGGGCACAAATTTCACCGCCAGCTGGAAAGTGATTGTCTGCTCACTGTTTTCGTGCTAACAGCGCGAATAGCTGCACATTTTCTAAGTGTCAAGTGAGCGGTGTTAGATGTTCATGTGTGTCACCTGGAATTTGGCCAACACCTGCCGCGAGGGGGATCGAATGGGTTCTCACAGGGCACCCTGTCATTCAGCTGCTGGTGTGTGTGAATAGTTGTAGCGACAGGTGTACAAGGCGTTGGAGGCAGCTACGATTTTTCATGAATGGCATGCACTTCCCCCTTCATGCACTAGTCAGATTAAATTGTGTCATGTGTGAAGGGGCTCTAAACTATAGCTTTTGAAATCGGGGGGTGGGGGGAGATCAGTAGTGCAAAATAATAATAATAATTCTAATCCAATTACATTTGTTCCGCAAATCTGATTGGTTAATCGTGTGAGATTTCCGACTATAAAATATAACGCTGACTTGCACAAAATATTCAACCGTTTAACATCTGATGTATAACTCTGTGCCCTGACCGCGTTGCTACAGAGATGTCAATATTGGTGCTGTCAGCTGAGAGCGAGAGAAACTGGTGGAGCGACAATGATGCCGAAATGGGTGAATTTAATCTATCATACGAAAGTATTGATGTGGATTCAATGCAAGTTGATGAGATGGAGAAATCTGTGGGTCTGCTCACAGAATTTCTAATTTGGCATGAAGATGCTGTTGCTATGGTAAGCTTCACCGACGGAATTACTTACAGAAAAATAAATGATGCAAACAATGAAACTGGATTAGAATGGGAATAGCCCCCTTGTGTCTGATGATTTGCTGACGTTAATGCTGGATTACAGTTGCAAATATCCTTTTTAAAACTCCTTTTTACAACCCAATTTGCGACCATAAAATCCAGCATTAACATCCGCAAATCAGACACAACAGGGTTATTCCCTAATTATATTCTTTTAAACCATGAGGTCTAGAACACTGACTATAATTTATGTGTGTCATGTTCCAGTGTTTTTAATGTGATTAACAAAATGCAGTGTAAAAACTTCATACAGAATGTTCAAGATGTTGAAACTTTTGATATCATTCCATATTTTTAATTTTGTTTGTCTTTTTTCAATTCACATGCATTTTCATCACCTTCATTTTATCATGTTTTATCATGTTTGCTACTGCTACTGTACAGTCATGATAACAACACATTTAGTTAATATTAACAATAATGTGGCTCAATCATTTCTCACATTTAGTGTGACCTACAAATGACCACAAGAGAAAAATGACACCAAATAGCTTTCATTCAGAAAAACTGGGGGAAGGGGGGAATGTCTATTTAAAGCATAAAATGTGAATGCAGTTATGCAATAAAATGATCCTGCTGTATTTTTAGTGGTGTAATAAATGGTGTTGGTGTTTATCTTTAGATTACGGAGCATGAAGCGGATGTGAGTCTATAACTCCCCATGGATGGGACAACAGACCTATGCAGGTTACTTCCCTAGGCTAAGCTGGAACCCACTTACAGCTGGGTGAACTGGGACAATGCACATTAAGTGTCATATCCAAGGACTCAAGACAGGTACCATGACTGTGAAATTAATCCTTATCCCACTGAGGTACTGGCTATAAACAGGTAAAATATTTAGCAACTATGAGGTGCAGAGGTTTTACAAATGTCCACCCTTTATGGCAATGTAACAGTTGCATAACATAGGAACAGAGATGCCTTCATTAAATGTGGGGGGAAGAGGAAGAGGAAGAAATTTTTACTCTTGTCAGCAATCTGGCTGCAGACATCCAACACCAAAACAGGCCATCTCTGTCCTTATGGCTGCATGATGAATGAAAAGATTGTGGATGAACTGAGAAATGTTCATAGGGAGATAGTTCTTAACTTAGGGAAGAGTTTATTATATTTTGCGGCAGGTCCTGATCTGATTCAAAACTTTTTATCTTCCTTATTTCCAAACCGGTCTCATTACATCACAAAGACCTATAAATATGCTGGTCAGGATTGTGGATTTCTGATCTGTCAGCAGATAGAGGTAATAATGATTTAGCCATTATTACCCTGGCAGAGGGGTGCATTTCAGTGTGAGACACTCAAGGTCAAAGGCAGAGTCTTGTGTACTTATCAACTCCAGTGATGTGAGTGGCCCTTGGGGGGGAAAAGCCTGAAATATTTTTTCTTGATGCTGTGACTGCAGCACCTAGTGGGGGGTCTAGGGGGACAGTTTTGAAATATTACATGCAATCTGGTGCAATTAATAAGCTAAATGAGAGCTGTTTCTCAGTCCCATTTTCTTGTTCACTTTAGTCATAAAAAGCATATTTTATAAATATACAGTCTGTCATAGAGATCAGAATATGGTGTTATTACTATTTGATAAGACCACATGTTTGCATTGGATTGTTACTGTTCTGTTGGTGTTCCTGAGAATACTGATTTTGGTTAATATTTTATTTGCATTAACTTATATAAATGATTTTTCCATCCAGAGCTGACGTCAGCATTTCTGGGACAATGACAATGTTTTTGCTGGACTGGTTGAATTTGTCTGTGACATGAATCATAATATAACTTTCTATTAACTTGCTAATTCCCTTAAATCGCATTATAATGATAATGATAATAATAATGATAATAATAATCATATCCTCATATTTCCTCTGGGACACCATAACGCATACTGTTCCATCTGCTTATCACGCTACACAAAGACAGTTCTACTTTTACACATAATGTTTATACAACAATGCGAGCAGCACATCGCACATAAATAAATGCAACATGTTTCATCCAAATACATATAACTTTACTGATTCATGCTGAGGGTAGTGGTCCACCCATCAGGGGGTGTGGCTGGACTGCAGGAGGAAAAAAGGCAGGCGGGGGCGGGGTGAGTCAGCCTGTAGACTGAGTTAGCAACTTGCTGTCCAGGAAAGACTTCTATTTAATACATCATCTAAAATTGAAGTCCACTGTCGGTGGTTTTTGAGTCTTTTGAATTTACTCCCCATTACACCCGGGAAAAATGGAAATTTACAATCTAACAGTTGTTGGTGCCAAAACCCAGGAATTGATGTGGGCTTTGGGCGAGATTCGGCAATTTATGGCAGTTTTACTGGATCTGCAGGATCTTTCAAAATTTTTGCCGGGCTCAGGCTCGTAAGATTGAAGTCCAGAGTTCTGATAGAGGCACTTTTATAGGTTCTGGTGTGCAAATTAACAGACTAATGTTGATAAGGTTTTCCTAACAGAGTCTTTGGTGGACAGGAAGTTGCTATTGTTGTTTGTTTTGGCTGTTGGCGTGTTGCATGGGATGTCATCAGCAGGTTGTGCTAAAAAAACATTTTAAAAAGAGAAAAACGGTCGGCGTGCCATTTAGGCTAATTAACGGTGCATGAGACGTTAATTAGACCCCAGGAATTAAGAGATTAAGAGTTAAGAGTTTGGTGAGATGTTACAGACGGCCAGCCGTGCGCTTGGTGATGTGACTGCATGAGACGTTGCCAAGGGAAGAGAATAAAGAGAGATATGGAAAAGTGATGAGATAAAGAGAAAGGAAGCAGTGACTATACCCGGCCAGGAGGGGATCGATAATGTATGATATCCATCCCTTAAAAAAAGAGATACAGAGGTCACTGAGATTAGGCTTTTGAGGTTCAACCTGGC
The DNA here is from genome assembly GCF_902500255.1 of Thalassophryne amazonica. Classification (NCBI taxonomy): domain Eukaryota; kingdom Metazoa; phylum Chordata; class Actinopteri; order Batrachoidiformes; family Batrachoididae; genus Thalassophryne; species Thalassophryne amazonica. Next base: position 102,357,879 of record NC_047112.1, on the reverse strand, counting down.
TGGCGATCCGCAAGAGCTGGGGCCCGTTGGATGGTACATGTTTTGACTGTAGTTGCCTTAAGTCCCAAAGGTTGCAAAGGTTCCTGTAAGACGGATGTCTGCTTTGATTCCAAAGAACCTGTGTAATTTGTTTGTTTGGTTGTATAACGTGGCATCGTGTGGGTGCCAGTATATTGAAGCAGCTGTGAAGTGATCGGCCAGTGCGGGGAGGTCAGCCTGATGCTGAACGAGCTTCCGGGATCACTGGACAGTTACTTCAGATCCTCGGGTGGGACACATATTTACAGACTGTAACTGTATTTATTTGTGGCCCATACACTGAGGCTGGGTAAACTAAGTGAGTCCTAGCACGTGAGGCCCCATTGGAGGCTGGCGATGCAGGTGGCGCGCCATTTAAACCTGAACGCTGTGATAGATGCCAAGCCTGGACGCTATCACTAGGTAGAAGTTTTTAAGACAAAGAGGGGTTCACATCAATATTTGACTTCTACAAGCGTGTTAAATGTTTATCATATTTTCTCCACATGAATACTTCATGACATGTAACAAAACAAACCACAAAATACAGATTTAGCAGGCTAGAGTTTGCATGGGGACCGTTTGAAGTAAATTCATCCCAAAGATACACTCAACAAAAATATAAATGCAACACTTTTGGTTTTGCTCCCATTTTGTATGAGATGAACTCAAAGATCTAAAACTTTTTCCACATACACGATATCACTGTTGGGAAAGTGTAGTGACACGGACCCACAACAGGGGGCGCAAATGAACGGTCAATAGATGAGCCAAAATATAACAATTTAATGTTGTGAATGTGCACAACGAACATACAGACAATCTCAGAATATCATAACAGTCAATACACAAAGGTGACGTGTGGGCAGGCTCGAGGATAGAAGACGTCTGTCCTAAGAAGAGCCGGAACCACACGATTTCCGCCGCCCCAGAACCTGGTGAATACTGGAGCCGCCAAGTCCCGAATTCCCAGGTGATCACCGTCCCCGACTGTCGGATCTGGTACTGCTGGCGAAGAACAAAGACAGTCAAGTGTGGGTGTGTGTACACCCAGTAACAACAACGGTGGGAATGCCACCTCCACCTCTCACTCAATAACTTGCAGAGTATTGTAGATTCCTCAGGGGAAAAGAGTGCCTTCAGCGCTCTCACAGCTTCCACCGACGGAGGAACTGGTACTCCTGCAAACACTCACAATATACAAATATTGCAATTACAAAACGGCTGAGGATATTACCTCCAATGAAGTATGATATCTCGGCAACGAGGTGGAGATGACGCCTGGTCTTTATGGAGTGAGATGATGTTGAGTAGATGGGTGACAGCTGTCAAGAGGTAATGAGCGACAGCTGTCACCCCCGGCTGTGTCCATGGCGGCAGCGCCCTCTCATGCCTGAAGCCCGCACTTCAGGCAGGGCGCCCTCTGGTGGTGGGCCAGCAGTACCTCCTCTTCTGGCGGCCCACACAACAATCACCATTTCCCTCAAATATTGTTCACAAACCAGTCTAAATCTGTGATAGTGAGCACTTCTCCTTTGCTGAGATAATCCATCCCACCTCACAGGTGTGCCATATCAAGATGCTGATGAGACACCATGATTAGTGCACAGGTGTGCCTTAGACTGTCCACAATAAAAGGCCACTCTGAAAGGTGCAGTTTTGTTTTATTGGGGGGGGATACCAGTCAGTATCTGGTGTGACCACCATTTGCCTCATGCAGTGCAACACATCTTCTTCGCATAGAGTTGATCAGGTTGTCAATTGTGGCCTGTGGAATGTTGGTCCACTCCTCTTCAATGGCTGTGCGAAGTTGCTGGATATTGGCAGGAACTGGTACACGCTGTCGTATACGCCGGTCCAGAGCATCCCAAACATGCTCAATGGGTGACATGTCCAGTGAGTATGCCGGCCATGCAAGAACTGGGACATTTTCAGCTTCCAAGAATTGTGTACAGATCCTTGCAACATGGGGCCGTGCATTATCCTGCTGCAACATGAGGTGATGTTCTTGGATGTATGGCACAACAATGGGCCTCAGGATCTCGTCACGGTATCTCTGTATCACGGATCGCATTCAAAATACCATCAATAAAATGCACCTGTGTTCTACGTCCATAACAGACACCTGCCCATACCATAACCCCACCGCCACCATGGGCCACTTGATCCACAACATTAACATCAGAAAACCGCTCACCCACACGACGCCACACACGCTGTCTGCCATCTGCCCTGAAAAGTGTGAACCGGGATTCATCCATGAAGAGAACACCTCTCCAACGTGCCAAACGCCAGCGAATGTGAGCATTTGCCCACTCAAGTCGGTTATGACGACGAACTGGAGTCAGGTCGAGACCCCGATGAGGACGACGAGCATGCAGATGATCTTTCCTGAGATGGTTTCTGACAGTTTGTGCAGAAATTCTTTGGTTATGCAAACCGATTGTTTCAGCAGCTGTCCAAGTGGCTGGTCTCAGACGATCTTGGAGGTGAACATGCTGGATGTGGAGGTCCTGGGCTGGTGTGGTTACACGTGGTCTGTGGTTGTGAGGCTGGTTGGATGTACTGCCAAATTCTCTGAAACGCCTTTGGAGACGGCTTATGGTAGAGAAATGAACATTCAATACACGAGCAACAGCTCTGGTTGACATTCCTGCTGTCAGCATGCCAATTGCACGCTCTCTCAAATCTTGCGACATCTGTGGCATTGTGCTGTGTGATAAAACTGCACCTTTCAGAGTGGCCTTATATTGTGGGCAGTCTAAGACACACCTGTGCACTAATCATGGTGTCTAATCAGCATCTTGATATGGCACACCTGTGAGGTGGGATGGATTATCTCAGCAAAGGAGAAGTGCTCACTATCACAGATTTAGACTGGTTTGTGAACAATATTTGAGGGAAATGGTGATATTGTATATGTGGAAAAAGTTTTAGATCTTTGAGTTCATCTCATACAAAATGGGAGCAAAACCAAAAGTGTTGCGTTTATATTTTTGTTGAGTGTAGATTTGGATTTGTGTGAAATAATGCAGCAGGGCAACATTTCCATCAATTTGTGTTGAACTTTTAACACAACACGGAGTTCACTGTAAAATCTGTAATGGTGTGTCTCATTTGTTGTTGTGTGGAGGAGCGGTGGCACATTACATTCTTCAGTCTCCGATTCGGACGTGAAAATGAGAGACTTAATGTCCACTGTGGTGTTTCATTACAGATGTTTCCAAATGATTTTACAACCACGAGCATCATGAAATCAGACCACAGGCTAAATCCAACACGAGCCAGGGAAACAAAAATAACCAGGGAACATTCGCCAGCGAAGTAAATACCTGGATTTCTGGGGATTCCCAGAAAACGACCATCACTGCAACTCTGAGGAATAAAACACACCAAATTTGCCGCTGCTATTTGGTGCATTTCAAAAGGTTCATTCATACATCAGTTTGGAGGGGAGCATTAAAATGCTACTTAAGACAAACACAGACTAAGCAGAGGTTCTTGGTCGTCTCAGATGTTGGACAGAAAGGACTTTCTCATAGCGGGAAAACATTTCATATGACAGTGTCTGTGTGCTCTTGTGGTTTATGAGCAGTGCTGCCATAGTTACTTTGAAAAAGTAATCCAATACCTGATCACTCCTTGAAAAAGTAACTTTGTTACTTTACTGATTACTCAATTTTAAAAGTAACTAAGTTAGATTACTAGTTACTTTATTAGTTACTTTCAGCAGCTGCTGACAACACCCCGTACCACCTCAACATGAAAATAACACGTTTTGCCAACACTCACTTTATAGTCACCCTTTGTTGACTTCAATGAACATAAATACTTGTTTTAGAAAAAATAAAATAAAGACATCTTTCTTGACCTCATATTAAACTGGTGATGGCACTGTAACAGTAAAACTTTTAATTTCTAAATAAATGTGACTTAAATATTTTCTAACATTTTTCTAACAATTAAATTCTCTCTAAACATTTTAGTTGCTGAAATTATTATAAGTAGTATTAGTAGTATTAGTATTAGTAAAAAAAAAAGCTTCAAAAGTGGACCTTTAATCTAGGGGTGTTATGGGGGGCTGTGTCCCTGCCCCGCTCCATGCCCCCTTTCCATCTGGATTCGCCCCTGCTGTAGCGTTTGAGAAGAAAGAATAGATAACATTTATTTATGGAGAAAACATGACCAGATTGGCAGGTAAGAACGTTTTTATCAGAGTTTTTTCATCATATCATCTTCAGAAAGAGAGTTTAGGTACATTTGAGTGGAAAAAAGTGTTAGTAGTTAACGCGTCATGGAACAGCTGTTTTTAGTGAGGACAGAAAGAGTGGCTCAGCTCAGAGTTTTAAATAAAGGGGAAAAACACATAAAAATGTCTTTGTAAAGCTCAGTGCAGGTGTGCTGTCATCACCGCTCTTTGAGAGATGATGACTGTTTTTAAACTTGGAGGTGCTGCAGAAAACCACGGATGAAAAGCACGTAGCTTGCTGAAAGTGGGTGCAGTAGGCAGTTCAGTTGAACCCGACCTCCTGCTCATGGACAAGTTTAATGTTGCGATCGACCCGCAATGCAAAAATAATAGTAACGCACGGTGACTTGGGGAAGTAACTTTAATCTTTTTACTGATTTGGAAAGATTAACGCGCTAGATTACTCGTTACTGAAAAAGTCAGATTAGAGCAACGCGTGACTAAGTATGTAAGCACACAAAAGGCAGAAGCAGGCTTCAAGGCCTTGTGTTCTCTCAGTCTGTCGTCTGTCCCATCATCACTCACCATTTTGTACATAAATCCTTTGTTTATGTTATACAGCAGTTAGCAGCAAACCAATGCATTCGGACACTTGAGAATCAAGATCATCCTATTGGCTGCACAGTGTTACATATCTATAATATTAACATGTACCAATACTGAAGGATTAAATTGTGGGATGTGTAGCAAACAGTAATGTATGTTCACATTACACTTAAGTCCTGGTTCCACCTAATAATGAATGATAAATAAAGAGCCACATAGCATGTTTTTTTTTTGGCACAAGTCCAGTTATTTAACAATCGTGGGAGAATAGAGGCTATTAGAGGCATAATATTCGGTTAACAAGGCTCATCTCTGAATGTGGCACTAATTTCAAGAAATTAAAAATTTAGCAACAACAGCATGTGGCAGTCTGTGTACGAGGTACTATGAGGACAAATGAGGATGTCAGAGGCATGTTTGTGGTGAGGACGAGGCTGTTAGAAGCCCATTATCCGAGTACTTGGAGGTTACAACAACAGGACAGGCTATTTTTGACAGGCTATTTTGCCTTCTCACGCACTTTGTAGTGACAATCCCACCTGCTTTGTGCGCTACACACTGTATAAAAAATAATTATTTTGTAGCAGATTAATCATTTTCTGTCACAGTTTGGCAGTTGAAAACACCTCTCTAATCGCTTCTGGAATCACATGGGACATTTGGAGCTTTTTTCCTCTCTCTCGGTTTCATGCGCTGAGGTGGAGAAGGTATTTGCAACAGCCTAAAAGGTACTTATTTGTAATGTTTATACTGTAATGGCTTGGTAAAACAGTTGCATGTTCAAGTATGTTTATGATAGATTTATCATCTCGTTTATAATCAATCAGATGAGCTGCGCTGTGTGTGCTGATGCAATCACTCGCACTCACACGCAGTGTTTTAAATTGTTTGCGCAATGTTCATATACGTGGCTCATTATTATTCAAATAATCACTGAAATTTCTGACAAATCCAAAGGTGGCTCTTTAATCATGGCTTTATTATTTGGTGGGACCAAAGCTTTACCAGATACTTCGAGTAGAAAACACTCTCAAAGCGCATACCTTGACCAACCTCATTGTCACTTAAACCCTGAAGGGTTCACCTGATGTGGATATTCAATCCATAATAAGAAAAAGTTGGGACAATATGGAAACTGCAAAAAGACATGCACACAGAGATCCTTACATTTACTTTTCCTGTTTCACTGCACACAATGTGAACCTGAGATGTTTCATGTTGTGCGTGTTCAGCTTCATTTTATTTGTTAATGCACATAAATTCCTGCATTTCAGGCCTGTAGTAAAAAACACTGCAAAAAAAGTTGGGATGAGGACAATTTATTCTAAATATAAGGGCTAAATCATCATTTCTTGAGACAAGTCAGAGTGTGAATACATGAAGATTCCCAAGTGACTGAAAATGTGTTGACTTCATTTGCATCAATCATTAAGAAGCATAAATAGTAACAAACTGTGTGCTAAATCTTAGTCAAGCAGGCAGTTCTCAAGAACTGAGTGACCATGCTGGAAGAAGACTATTGAGGGAAGCCACCAAGACACATCCATGACAGCTCTGATCAACTCCAGGCTTCTGTCTTTGGAGAAACTGCGTAGTGCATTTTTTGTCTGTTGTATCAGCACTTACACAGCTTCATGATGAAGTGGCGTATCGGAAGATTTAAAAAAAAAGAACATGCAAAATTTGCACATGGGAAAAACAAGTGGAGATTTGATCTTTTTCCTTGTTTTATGATCCTTCAATGCGTCACTCCAACATAAACCTGTGAATGGGAAAGTAACAGGCACTCACTTCCACTGATGCCTATAATTCTTAGGTTTCCCAACATTTTCTGGAATGTGTTGCAGGCCATAAAATGCAGGAATGGTATATTTAAAAAATAAAATGATGTTGACCACAAATTCATGGAATATCTCGGGGTCATACTGTCTGCAATGAATCAGAAGTCAAAATAAATGTAAGGATCACTGTGTGGAGTGGGAGTTTTTTTTCAATGTTAATATGCTGTAACACACAGGTAAACAAAAGGGACGTTGTCACTGTCCAAATATACGCTCGTCGGCCACTTCATTATGTACACCCTAGTAGTACCAGGTTGGACCCCCTTTTGCCTTTAGAACTGATATAATTCTTCAGGTCACTGACACAATAAGTTGCTGTAAACATTCTTCAGAGGACAAGAAGGCATTGGGGTTCAAAGTCCACATGTCCCCCTATGTCCCTGAACATCTGCAGCTGCATTGGCAATACATGTGGCATGACTCGTGTTGAATCAATATGCAGCCCCACACCGGTTCCACTGTGGTGACCCTAACTAAAATGTAAGCAGCCAAAAGAAAAAAACATTGACATGGCAGCATCACACATTTGTGACACCTTTAGACTCACTACCAGCTTGAATTGCAAATACACAAGAGAATGGATTCATGCTTTCATGTTGTTTTACACTGCATTTTGATTCAGTCATCAGAATGTCACAGCAAAAATAAATAAGTAAAAAAAAAAAAAAACAAAAAAAAAAAAAACAAAACTGAGACTCATGAGACCAGGCAATGTTTTCCAGTCCTCCACCATCCAATTTAAATGGTAAATGGACTGCATTATTGTGGTGCTTTTCAATCTGATGCAGATGCTCAAAGCACTTTAGAATGATGTGTCTCTCGCACACACACACACACACACACACACACACACACACACACACACACACACACACACACACACACACACACACACACACACACACACACACACACACACACCAATGTCAGCATGCTGCTGTGCAAGGAGCAACTTGGGAATTAAGGCCCTTGCTCAAGTGCATCTTAATGAGTTTCTGGTCTAATGGGGAATCAAACCAAGGATCCTCTGGTCACATGCCCACTAGTCTCTAACCTTCATACGAGCGGAGCACCGTGCAGCGGAGCGAGGCTCGCTCTATGGTAGACAAAGGCACAAATCGGAAATGGCACAAAAAATCTCTGCAGTGGGGAAAAAGGCACAAACCGTTGTCATAAAAAGCCACAAACTGACGGTAAATGAAGGCACAAACTGATAATGGCCCAAAAAAATGTCTGCAGTGGGGAAAAAGCCACAAACCGTTGTCGTAAAAAGCCACAAACTGACGGTAAATGAAGGCACAAACTGATAATGGCCCAAAAAAATGTCTGCAGTGGAGAAAAAGCCACAAACCGTTGTCGTAAAAAGCCACAAACTGACAGTAAATGAAGGCACAAACCGGAAATGGCACAAAAAATCTCAGAAGTGGGAAAAAAGCCACAAACCGTTGTAAAAACCATTAAAAAAAACACAAACTGATGGTAGACGAACACAGAAAATATAAAGAAGAGTAAACGCCGCATTGGAAGCTGAGGTGAAAGAAATGCAGCCGCCATCTTGGAGCGGTCGTCGTGGTGATTCTATCACAAGGCACAGTGAAGGTTTGATTTTATAATCTTATTTTCTTTTTTAATCTTTCTAACATAATACGTGTGAAATACCAAGTGTTCCAATGCTTTTGGGGGGCACTGTATCCTAAGCTTATGATGGGTGCAAAATGAGTGTGGTTTTATTAGTTTTATTTAAGAATGTTTAATTTTCACTGTTGCTGCACTTTGTGTCAAATCATAGTCATATCTTATATCATATTGATATGACAATATTGCAATATGATAATTTGGCCATATTGTAGGCAAAAAGGAAAAATGCTTATAAAGGCGGGAGGGGGGGGGGGGAGCTCCCCAGAAGCTGAAAGGTTTTAGCCATGCTCATGCTCCACCGAAGCATTTACTCAAAAAAAAAAAAAAAAGTCTGGAGGACCTAAATGACATGGTGAGATGCTGAAGAGCTTCGCTTGACATGTCCGCGACATACGAGGTCTATTATCAATCAATCAATCAATCAACTTTTTTCTTGTATAGCGCCAAATCACAACAAACAGTTGCCCCAAGGCGCTCCACATTGCAAGGCAAGGCCATACAATAATTATGAAACACAGTCTACGTCTAAAGCAACATAACCAAGGGATGGTCCAGGGTCACCCGATCCAGCCCTAACTATAAGCCTTAGCGAAAAGGAAAGTTTTAAGCCTAATCTTAAAAGTAGAGAGGGTATCTGTCTCCCTGATCTGAATTGGGAGCTGGTTCCACAGGAGAGGAGCCTGAAAGCTGAAGGCTCTGCCTCCCATTCTACTCTTACAAACCCTAGGAACTACAAGTAAGCCCGCAGTCTGAGAGCGAAGCGCTCTAATGGGGTAATATGGTACTATGAGGTCCCTAAGATAAGATGGGACCTGATTATTCAAAACCTTATAAGTAAGAAGAAGAATTTTAAATTCTATTCTAGCATTAACAGGAAGCCAATGAAGGAAGGCCAACACGGGTGAGATATGCTCTCTCCTGCTAGTCCCCGTCAGTACTCTAGCTGCAGCATTCTGAACCAACTGAAGGCTTTTTAGGGAACTTTTAGGACAACCTGATAATAATGAATTACAATAGTCCAGCCTAGAGGAAACAAATGCATGAATTAGTTTTTCAGCATCACTCTGAGACAAGACCTTTCTGATTTTAGAGATATTGCGTAAATGCAAAAAGGCAGTCCTACATATTTGTTTAATATGCGCTTTGAATGACATATCCTGATCAAAAATAACTCCAAGATTTCTCACAGTATTACTAGAGATCAGGGAAATGCCATCCAGAGTAACGATCTGGTTAGACACCATGCTTCTAAGATTTGTGGGGCCAAGTACAATAACTTCAGTTTTATCTGAGTTTAAAAGCAGGAAATTAGAGGTCATCCATGTCTTTATGTCTGTAAGACAATCCTGCAGTTTAGCTAATTGGTGCGTATCCTCTGGCTTCATGGATAGATAAAGCTGGGTATCATCTGCGTAACAATGAAAATTTAAGCAATACCGTCTAATAATACTGCCCAAGGGAAGCATGTATAAAGTGAATAAAATTGGTCCTAGCACAGAACCTTGTGGAACTCCATAATTAACTTTAGTCTGTGAAGAAGATTCCCCATTTACATGAACAAACTGTAATCTATTAGACAAATATGATTCAAACCACCGCAGCGCAATGCCTTTAATACCTATGACATTATTAGAAAAGTATCCGACCTTATTATTTTTTCAAAAACCATATGGATTTGAATCACGTGTGATTACATCAGACATGCTTGAACCCTCGTGGGCATGCGAGAGTTTTTTTCACGCCTGTCGGTTACGTCATTCGCCTGTGGGCAGTCTTTGAGTGAGGAGTCGTCCACCCGCTCGTCGCTTTTTTTCATTGTTTAGGAATGGCTCAGAGACTGCTGCTTTGTTTGATAAAAATTTTTTCAAAACTGTAAGGCACAACTGAGTGGACACCATTCAATAAATTCAGCTGGTTTTCGGTAAAAATTTTAACGGCTGATGAGAGATTTTGGTCTGGTAGTGTCGCTTTAAGGACGGTCCACGGCGCCTGACGGCGATCTGCGCTTCGAGGCGGCAGCGTCTCGCCGTTTCAAGTTGAAAACTTCCACATTTCAGGCTCTGTTGACGCAGTAAGTCGTCAGAGAACAGAGAACTTTCAGAAGAAGTCGGCATGAGGAGTTTATTCGGACATTCCATTGTTAACGGTCATTTTGTAATGAAAGAACGTGCGGGCAGAGTCGCATGTCGGGCTGGACCCGACTGCGGGGGGTCGCGGCAGGAAAAACACCTCCGTTGGAAATCTTAACGGGCAAGTTGGAACATGCCCAAGCTGTTAAACAATTTCTCAGTTACTCACTTGTTGAAAGCCATTAAAAGCCGCCTGAATTCTACAAATGGTTTTCAACACGGAGGTGTTTTTCCTGTCGCGGCGCACACAGATTTGCCGAGTCGTCACGGAAACGACTCGGCGAATTTGCGCGTACGTCTTTCATTAAAAAAATGTCCTTAAACAGTGGAATGTCCGCATAAATTCCTCATGCCGGCCTCTTCTGAATCTTCTCTGTTCTCTCACGATGTCCTGGGTGAATTAAGCCTTAAATTAGGATGTTATCAGCTCGAAACAGGCCGACGACAGCGCCTGGAAGCGCTGCAGGACGTCCCGCTCCGTGGGAAGTCCTTACACCGACAGAAACACCCCATAATCTCTCATCAGCCGTTAAACTTTTCACAGAAAACCAGCTTAATTTCTCGAATAGTGTCCACTCGGATATTCCTCACAGGTCCAGAAAAAATTTTGATAAAGCAACGCGCGCCGTCTCGAGCAGCGTGTGAAACAAAGGAATTCAGCCGAGAGGGCGGGACCACATCTCACTCAAGGCCTGCCCACAGGGAAATGACGTCACCGACACGCGTGAAAAAACTCACGCATGCGCACGAGGGTTCAAGCATGATTGGTGTAATCGCATGTCATTCAAATCCATATAGTTAAAAAAAAAATAAAAGGGTCGGTTTATTATCTAAGAGACCTCGTATATAGATTAATAATGATAAGAAGAGCAGCAGCAGCAGCAGCCGCAGCCTTGTTCATTATATATGTACATGGATACATACAATGAATCTGATTAGGAGCAGTGGACAGCCACAGTCTGCAGCCTGTGGATCAATTCCAGACCTACAGCCACTGCCCTGATCCAAGAGTGTGACTCTAATGTGCATGTTTTTTGATAATCCATCCACCAGCAGGTGTGGGATGTCAAACTGTCGATTAAACAGCACGACTATTGCACAGGTGTGCCTCGGACTGGTCACAATAAAAGCCCACTGTCAAAACAAAACAAAACAAAAAATCCTGCAGTTTAAACAAATCACACTATGCCACAGATGTCACAGAGTTTGAGAGAGTGTGTCGTTGGCACAGTTGTTGCCCATGAACTGAATATTCATTTCACAATCAAACTGTCAGACACCATCTCAGAGAAGTTCATCATCCTCACCAGGATCTTGAACTGACTACAGTTCATTGTTGTGACTGACCTGATTGGGCAAATGCTCACCATCAGTGGTGTGTGGTACTTTGAAGTGGTTTAGTCACAGGTGAAACATGGTTTACACTGTACCAGGCATCTGGCAAACAGTGTGTATGGCATTGTGTGGGTGAGCAGTTTGCTCACCCACACACTGTGAAGACAGTGGGCCACAGTCATGCTGGGTTATGGTGTGGGTAACGAGAATCTTCTCACCCAGAAGAAAAAGAGCACCAACAACTACCCATAACTATGTTCTTCACTTGGAAAAAGAGACCTGCACCAAGGTGTCAATCAGTGAAAAAGACGCTACAGCGGAGCGGCGCCAGGATGAAGAGGCACGGTCAGAGGAACTGTGAAATACTGGTGAGTCACTATTAATAATTTCTTATGTGTTCAACCTTGTAGGTTGATCGTTAAAATTAAATTCGTTAGTTCTAAAAGCCATCATAATTACTTATAGGAAAACATTCTATTTTTATTTTTCAAACAAATGTTTGGGCCTGAAAACAGGTTTTGATCTTTAGTTTCATTCTATAATACTGGACATATTTTTCTAATAAGGTTTGAACTTTGAGTGTTTACACAGGAGAGAAAAGTGAGAAAATGTTAATGCCTGTTTGAGAAAAGTGTATAAAGTGTGCAGTGAGGGGTTTTACAGCCTTAAAACATCTATAATAATTGTAAAAAATAACGCTGACTACTTCGCGGATTTCGCCTATTCTGGGTTATTTTTAGAATATAACTCCCGCGATAAACGAGGGACCACTGTATTAGAATCCAGTACAACCTCCCACTTGGACTGATGGTTAGCATCTAAACTGGCTCCCCCACTAGGGCCTGCACTGGTGAGGAGGGTGGCATGACACCCAACAGGATGAAAAACAAGACCTGTTAAAGGGCAGATGAACTCCTTGGGAGTCAATGGCCATTATGCTTTTATATTGTGTTGTGCGCCAGTGTATGTCTAGTTGTATTTTGTAAAGTTGAGTTCACTGACTAATTTTGCACTTTTTTTTTGGTATTTGCCATCATGGGTTTGTGTATGTGTGTACATGTAGGTATATATATATATATATATATATAGATATATATATACACACACACACACACAACCCTTGAAGGATGTTCATTCAGTTGTTTAATTTTGTAGAAAAAAAGCAGATCACAGACATGACACAAAACTAAAGTCATTTCAAATGGCAACTTTCTGGCTTTAAGAAACACTATAAGAAATCAGGAAAAAAATTGTGGCAGTCAGTAACGGTTACTTTTTAGACCAAGCAGAGGGAAAAAAATATGGAATCACTCAATTCTGAGGAAAAAATTATGGAATCACCCTGTAAATTTTCATCCCCAAAACTAACACCTGCATCAAATCAGATCTGCTCGTTAGTCTGCATCTAAAAAGGAGTGATCACACCTTGGAGAGCTGTTGCACCAAGTGGACTGACATGAATCATGGCTTCAACATGAGAGATGTCAGTTGAAACAAAGGAAAGGATTATCAAACTCTTAAGAGGGTAAATCATCACGCAATGTTGCAAAAGATGTTGGTTGTTCACAGTCAGCTGTGTCTAAACTCTGGACCAAATACAAACAACATGTGAAGGTTGTTAAAGGCAAACATACTGGTAGACCAAGGAAGACATCAAAGCGTCAAGACAAAAAACTTAAAGCAATATGTCTAAAAAATTGAAAATGCACAACAAAACAAATGAGGAACGAATGGGAGGAAACTGGAGTCAACGTCTGTGACCGAACTGTAAGAAACCGCCTAAAGGAAATGGGATTTACATACAGAAAAGCTAAACGAAAGCCATCATTAACACCTAAACAGAAAAAAACAAAGTTACAATGGGCTAAGGAAAAGCAATCGTGGACTGTGGATGACTGGATGAAAGTCATATTCATTGATGAATCTCGAATCTGCATTGGGCAAGGTGATGATGCTGGAACTTTTGTTTGGTGCCGTTCCAGTGAGATTTATAAAGATGACTGCCTGAAGAGAACATGTAAATTTCCACAGTCATTGATGATATGGGGCTACATGTCAGGTAAAGGCACTGGGGAGATGGCTGTCATTACATCATCAATAAATGCACAAGTTTACGTTGATATTTTGGACACTTTTCTTATCCCATCAATTGAAAGGATGTTTGGGGATGATGAAATCATTTTTCAAGATGATAATGCATCTTGCCATAGAGCAAAAATTGTCAAAACATTCCTCGCAAAAAGACACATAGGGTCAATGTCATGGCCTGCAAATAGTCCGGATCTTAATCCAATTGAAAATCTTTGGTGGAAGTTGAAGAAAATGGTCCATGACAAGGCTCCAACCTGCAAAGCTGATCTGGCAACAGCAATCAGAGAAAGTTGGAGCCAGATTGATGAAGAGTACTGTTTGTCACTCATTAAGTCCATGCCTCGGAGACTGCAAGCTGTTATAAAAGCCAGAGGTGGTGCAACAAAATACTAGTGATGTGTTGGAGCGTTCTTTTGTTTTTCATGATGCCATAATTTTTTCCTCAGAATTGAGTGATTCCATATTTTTTCCCTCTGCTTGGTCTAAAAAAGTAACTGTTACTGACTGCCACAATCTTTTTTTCTTGATTTCTTATAGTGTTTCTTAAAGCCAGAAAGTTGTCATTTGAAATGACTTTAGTTTTGTGTCATGTCTGTGATCTGCTTTTTTCTACAAAATTAAACAACTGAATGAACATCCTCCGAGGCCGGTGATTCCATAATTTTTGCCAGGGGTTGTATATATACAGTGATGAAAATAAGTATTTGAACACCCTGCGGTTTTGCAAATTCTCCCACTTAGAAATCATGGAGCGGTCTAAAACTTTCATCTTAGGTGCATGTCCACTGTGAGAGACATAACATATATAAAAAAATCCGGAAATCACAATGTATGACTTTTTAATAATTTATTTGTATGTTACTGCTGCAAATAAGTATAAGAAAGAATTCTGGCTCACACAAACCTGTTAATTTTTCTTTAAGAAGCCCTCTTATTCTGCACTCTTTACCTGTATTAACTGCACCTGTTTGAACTTGTTACTTGTATAAAAGACACCTGTTCACACACTCAATCAATTACACTCCAACCTGTCCACCATAGCCAAGACCAAAGAGCTGTCTAAGGACAACAGGGACAAAACTGTAGACCTGCACAAGCCTGGGATGGACTACAGGACAACAGGCAAGCAGCTTGGTAGAAGACAACAACTGTTATGATTATTTATTAGAAAGTGGAAGAAACACAAGATGACTGTCAATCTCCCTCGGTCTGGGATTCCATCTCACTTTGTGGGGTAAGGATGATTCTGAGAAAGCTCAGAACTACACAGGAGGACCTGGTCAATGACCTGAAGAGAGCTGGGACTACAGTCACAAAAATTACATTAGTAACACATGATGCTGTCATGGTTTAAAATCCTGCAGGGCAGCAAGGTCCCCCTGCTCAAGCCAGCACATGTCCAGGCCCATTTGAAGTTCACCAGTTACAAACTGGATGATCCAGAGGAGGAATGGGAGAAAGTCATGTGGTCAGATGAGACCAGAATAGAGCTTTTTGGAATCAACTCCACTTACCATGTTTAGAGGATGAGAACAACCCCAAGAAAACCATCCCAACTGTGAAGCATGGGGGTGGAAACATCATACTCTGGGGGTGCTCTTCTGCAAAAGGGACAGGACAACTGCACCGTATTGAAGGGAGGATGGATGGGGTCATGTATTGCGAGATTTTGGCAAACAACCTCCTTCCCTCAGTAAGAGCATTGAAGATGGGCCATGGCTGGGTCTTCCAGCATGACAATGACCCCAAACACACAGCCAGGGCCACTAAGGAGGGGCTCCGTAAGAAGCATTTCAAGGTCCTGGAGTGGCCTGGCCAGTCTCCAGACCTGAACTCAATAGAAATCTTTGGAGGGAGCTGAAACTCCAACCCTGAAAGATCTAGAGAAGATCTGTATGGAGGAGTGGACCAAAATCCCTGCTGCAGTGCGTGCAAACCTGGTGAAAAACTCCAGGAAACGTTTGACCTCTGTAATTGCAAACAAAGGCTACTGTACCAAATATTAACATTGATTTTCACAGGTGTTCAAATACTTATTTGCAGCAGTAACATATAAAAAAAGTATTTAAAAAAATCATACATTGTGATTTCTGGATTTTTTTTTTTTTTTTTTAATTATGCCTCTCACAGTGGACATGCACCTAAGTTGAAAATTTCAGACTCCTCCATGATTTCTAAGTGGGAGAACTTGCAAAATCGCAGGGTGTTCAAATACTTATTTTCCTCACTGTAAATATAAATTTAATTTATAAAGCGCCTTACATTTGACAAGCAAATCTCAAGGCGCTACCATAAAAATACAACAAAATAAAACACAGTAGAAGGGGAAAAGAAAACAATTAAGAAAAAGCTTTTATGAACAAGCAAGTCTTTAAGTGTTTTTTAAGTTTCAGCTGACTGTGGCAGTCTTAGATGGTACGGAAGAGCATTCCGCAGTCGGGGGGCAGCCATCTGGAAGGCCCTATCTCCCATAGTGCGGAGTTTGGCCTTTGAAAGCTGGAGTTGGTGACTGTCAGCAGAGCGAAGATGATGTGATGGATTGTAGGGACTGATCAGATCTTTAAGGTACACCGGCGCGCTGCCATAGACACACTGATAGGTCAGGAGACAGATCTTATATTCCTCCCTGAACCTAACAGGGAGCCAGTGGAGGTTTTTAAGGATTGGTGTGATGTGCGTGGACTTCCGCACCCCCATCCTAGCAGTGCAGTTCTGAATATACTGCCAGGTATCCCGATGAGGAGTGCATTGCAATAGTCCAGCCTGGAGGAGACAAAAGCATGGACCAATTTCTCAGCATCGGGTAGGGAAAAGGAGGGACGGAGCTTGGCAATATTCCGGAGATGAAAGAATGCAATTTTGCAGAGGTGCTGAATGTGGATGTCAAATGACAGGTGGGGATCAAACTGTACCCCAAGGTTAGTGACAGTGGAATTTAGGGGAATGTTGTGGCCGGCAAATGAAAAAACAGTCAGAGGAAAGGACCGAAGTTGGTGAGGGGTCCCAATGAGCAGACCTTCGGTTTTGTTCCTGTTAAGCTGAAGAAAATTGTCGCTCATCCACGCCTCCGTGGATGAATGACAATTTCATTGCTATGCTGAGCATCATCAGCATAGCAATGAAAGCCAACACCATGCCTGCTGATGATGGCCCATACACAGTTGTATGCAAAAGTTTGGGCACCCCTGATAATTTTCACGATTTTCCTTTATAAATCATCGGTTGTCTGGATCAGAAATTTCAGTTAAATATATCATATAGCAGACAAACAGTGATATTTGAGAAGTGAAATGGAGTTTATAGGATTTACAGAAAGTGCGCAATAATTCTTAAAACAAAATTAGGCAGGTGCATAAATTTGGGCACCCTCATCATTTTACTGATTTGAATACATGTAGCACGTATTATTGGAACACAAAATTGTTTTGGTAAGCTCACTGACCCCTGACCTCCTTACACAAGTGAATCCAATCATGAGAAAGGGTATTTAAGGTGGCCATTTGCAAATGTTTCCCCTCTTTGTATCTCCTCTAATGAGTGGCAACATGGGAGCCTCTAAATAACTCAATTTTAGTTTGAGTGCGAGTGACTGCGTCAGTCTACACATCACACTGCAGCTCATATGAACGATGATAATGAGATGTTAAATCTATCATAAACATACTTTTACAGCTGCTAATAATAAGGACTAAACATGCAACTGTATTACCAAGTCACTACAATATAAACATTACAAATAATTACCTTTTAAACTGTTCCAAATATGTTCTCCACCTCATGAAGCGCAGGAAAGAGAGAGAAAAAAAGCTCCAGCTGAAACGGTCCTCTGTGAGGTGTTTTCAACAGCCAAACTCTGCTACAAATCCACTACGAAATAATTATTTTATATATGCAGTATCCAGAGCACAAAGCCTGGCATCCAGCGGAACAAAGCATGGCATCCAGCTGGGAACAATGCGGGTGGGATTGTCATGACGAAGTGCACAAGAGCCAAAATGCGTGGAAGTGTCAGGGCACCTTAAGATTCAGGCTTTTAACAACTTTCGGGATGCAGCCATTAGAAGTGTATCTGCATGTAGTGATTTATCTCGGCAGTGACATACATGTCTCTGGGTTCTCCACTGAGATCAAGAGGTGGCTGTAAAGAGTTTATGGATCATAAGGTTGCTGGACAGAGGTGTTCTGTGGTGCCAATATCATTGCAGCAGAAAGACGGTCCAAGTCTTTAGGTTTGCTGTATGGTTGTGAGACCTGGATGCTAACCAGTGAAGTAAGGCAACGACTGGATGCCTTTGGTACTAGGTCTCTTCAGAGGATCCTCTGGTACCACTGGATTAACACTGCATCAAACAAGTAATTGCTTAGAGAGACTAAGATGAGGAGTATTACTTGCATTGTGTGGAAGCGTCATTGTTAACATTTTGACCTCATTTCTCTGTGCACGATCCAGCACGCAGGTGTCTACATGTTGAGCCCAGTAGCTGCAGAAGGCCAAGAGGACATCCATGTTACACCTGACTGTGGTGAACAGATGGTTATTTTAGAGATGTGGGAATGGACCATTTGTCTTTTTGTGTGGTTGCCGTCTGGGACCCAACATGATTCTGTTGCAGCACCAGCACATGCTCCCAGACCTGACTTGATTGGAATTACTTCTTATTACACAAAATAAAAGAAATAAAGTGACAAACCACCTTTATAGTGGAATTAATAATTGTGGCATGAATCGTGTATCTTAATATTTTTTCCTCACAAACTTGTCCATGTTCTGCTGGCAGTGCACCAGCATGATGATCATCAGTGTTGTCAGATAGAGGTGATGGTTTCCAGCCCAAAAGCTGTTCAAAAACGGCCAACACACACAAAACTATAGAATAGGTGGTCCAGAAAAAAGGGACACTTTTAAAACCATTCTATTTTCCAGAAAAATTTACATATTCTTTTAATTTTCCAGTAAACCATGAAGTACAGCTATAAATTTCCAGGGAGGAAAACCCCCCCCCCACATCTCAACACCATCAACAGCTTGAAACAGAAGTTCAGAGACACAGATAGTGTGGCAAGCAACAAGACCCACAGTGGTGCACATCTGACTGCTAGAACACCAGCACGTACCTATGATAAAAATTACAGACCTCTCCATTCTCTGTAGATGGAAAAACTTGCAAAATCGACAGTGGATCAAATACTTGCCTCGCTATATATATATATATATATATATATATATATATATATATATATATATATATATATATATATATATATATATATATATATATATATATATATATATTTTTTTTTTCAAGTTTGCAAGTTTTTCCATCATATACTCAACAAAAATATAAACGCAACACTTTTGGTTTTGCTCCCATTTTGTATGAGATGAACTCAAAAGTTCTAAAACCTTTTCCACATACACAATATCACCATTTCCCTCAAATATTGTTCACAAACCAGTCTAAATCTGTGATAGTGAGCACTTCTCCTTTGCTGAGATAATCCATCCCACCTCACAGGTGTGCCATATCAAGATGCTGATTAGACACCATGATTAGTGCACAGGTGTGCCTTAGACTGCCCACAATAAAAGGCCACTCTGAAAGGTGCAGTTTTATCACACAGCACAATGCCACAGATGTCGCAAGATTTGACGGAGCGTGCAATTGGCATGCTGACAGCAGGAATGTCAACCAGAGCTGTTGCTCGTGTATTGAATGTTCATTTCTCTACCATAAGCCGTCTCCAAAGGCGTTTCAGAGAATTTGGCAGTACATCCAACCAGCCTCACAACCGCAGACCACGTGTAACCACACCAGCCCAGGACCTCCACATCCAGCATGTTCACCTCCAAGATCGTCTGAGACCAGCCACTCGGACACCTGCTGAAACAATCGGTTTGCATAACCAAAGAATTTCTGCACAAACTGTCAGAAACCGTCTCAGGGAAGCTCATCTGCATGCTCGTCGTCCTCATCGGGGTCTCGACCTGACTCCAGTTCATCGTCGTAACCGACTTGAGTGGGCAAATGCTCACATTCGCTGGCGTTTGGCACGTTGGAGAGGTGTTCTCTTCACGGATGAATCCCAGTTCACACTGTTCAGGGCAGATGGCAGACAGCGTGTGTGGCGTCGTGTGGGTGAGCGGTTTTCTGATGTCAATGTTGTGGATCGAGTGGCCCATGGTGCCAGTGGGGTTATGGTATGGGCAGGCATCTGTTATGGACGAAGAACACAGGTGCATTTTATTGATGGCATTTTGAATGCACAGAGATACCGTGACGAGATCCGGAGGCCCATTGTTGTGCCATACATCCAAGAACATCACCTCATGTTGCAGCAGGATAATGCACGGCCCCATGTTGCGAGGATCTGTACACAATTCTTGGAAGCTGAAAATGTCCCAGTTCTTGCATGGCCGGCATACTCACCGGACATGTCACCCATTGAGCATGTTTGGGATGCTCTGGACCGGCGTATACGACAGCGTGTACCAGTTCCTGCCAATATCCAGCAACTTGGCACAGCCATTGAAGAGGAGTGGACCAACATTCCACAGGCCACAATTGACAACTTGATCAACTCTATGCGAAGGAGATGTGTTGCACTGCATGAGGCAAATGGTGGTCACACCAGATACTGACTGGTATCCCCCCCCCCAGTAAAACAAAACTGCACCTTTCAGAGTGGCCTTTTATTGTGGACAGTCTAAGGCACACCTGTGCACTAATCATGGTGTCTAATCAGCATCTTGGTATGGCACACCTGTGAGGTGGGATGGATTATCTCAGCAAAGGAGAAGTGCTCACTATCACAGATTTAGACTGGTTTGTGAACAATATTTGAGGGAAATGGTGATATTGTGTATGTGGAAAAAGTTTTAGATCTTTGAGTTCATCTCATACAAAATGGGAGCAAAACCAAAAGTGTTGCGTTTATATTTTTGTTGAGTGTATATATATATATATATATATATATATATATATATATATATATATATATATATATATATATATATATATATATCCATCCATCCATCCATTTTCTTCCCCTTTATCCGGAGTCGGGTCGCGGGGACAGCAGCTCAAGCAAAGCCGCCCAGACCTCCCGATCCATACACACTTCCCCCAGCTCCTCCGGGGGAACCCCAAGGCGTTCCCAAGCCAGCCAAGAGATGTAGTCCCTCCAGCGTGTCCTGGGTCTTCCCCGGGGCCTCCTCCCAATGGGACGTGCCCGGAACACCTCTCCAGCGAGGTGTCCAAGGGGCATCTGGAAAAGATGCCCAAGCCACCTCATGAGGTCATGAGATATATATATATATATATATATATATATATATATATATATATATATGAGGTCTGTTAGAAAAGTATCCAACCTTTTTATTTTTTTCAAAAACCATATGGATTTGAATCACGTGCGATTGCATCAGCCAAGCTTGAACCTTCGTGCGCATGCGTGAGTTTTTTCATGCCTGTCGGTTGCGTCATTCGCCTGTGAGCAGGCTTTGTGTGAGCAGTCTGTCTCAATGTGCCGAAAAAGTGCTGATGTCCTGTGCTAGTCAGACAACGTCCCGGATCAACAGAGCGTCCAGTTTGGAAATGAACGGCACATTCCACTGTTACAGGATATTTTTTCATGGAAAGAGGAGTGGAGGTATGCGCCACCGTGCCGCTCATGGCGTGGCACAAAACCACCTCCGTGTTGGTCTGCATGGCGCAAAGCAACGCCGTGATGAAGCCTCACAGGACATGTTGGGGCATGTCCAGCTCATGCACAATTTCTCGGATAGTCACACGACTGAAAAGCCGTCTGAAAGCCGTCCTGTGAGACCAACACAGAGGTGGTTTTGTGCCGCGCCATGAGCGGCACGGTGGCGCATCCCTCCGCTCCTCTTTCCATGAAAAAAACTCCTGTAACAGTGGAATGTGCCGATAAAGTACTGATGTCCACGTCTTCTGCCATTGTTGTGTAAGTCAAACGACGTCCCGGATCAACAAAGCCTTCACGTTGGAAATGATCTGGTTGTTTCAGCCTGTCCATCGGCGCTCAGAGTACGCCGCACTCTCAGACGCTGTGGGCAGTCTTTAAACCGGCTGGAGCACTCCTTAATCTGTGTAATCCCCATAAAATCATCCCTGAAAGCCATCTGAATTTTCCGAATGGTGTCCACCTGGAGGTCTCTCACAGTTTCTGGAAAAATTTGATGCAGCAAAGCTCCAAATCGTTCAGACATTTATTCGCAATAAAAATCCGACGAGAGGGGTGGACCACTGCTCACACAAAGCCTGCTCACAGGCGAATGACGCAACCGACAGGCGTGAAAAAACTCACACATGTGCACGAAGGTTCAAGCTTGGCTGATGCAATCACACGTGATTCAAATCCATATGGTTTTTGAAAAAAATAAAAAGGTCCGATACTTTTCTAACAGACCTTGTGTGTGTATATATATATATATATATATATATATATATATATATATATATATATATATGCTGATGCTCCACTTCGCTGCTTCAACAAACAACACAGAATCGTGTTGGGTCCAAGATGGCAACCACACAGACAGACAAATGGTCCCTTCTCACATCCCTAAAATAACCATCGATTTGTCACAGTCAGGTGAAACATGGATGTCCCCTTGGCCTTCTGCAGCTACTGGGCTCAACAAACAGACACTTGCATACTCAGTCATTTAAGTAAATATAAATTAATAATATAAATGTTGGAGGAGGTGATGGTCAAGTGGTTAACCGGGTAGGCTTGAGACCAGAGGATCCTCAGTTCAAACCCCCCATCAAGAATAATCACTAAGGGCCATTGGGCAAGCCCCTTAATTCCGGTGTAACAGTATATCTCCCCCCCTGACTATCCCCCCCAAGTGTGAAGATATCCTATAATATCTTCCTCTCACCCCTGAAAATCTCCTCCCCACCCCTGAAAGGCAACATCCCTACAGGACAGCACTGATTAAAGCTTACCCAAACCTTGATAAGGCCCATTCAGGATAAAGCAACCTTTAATCTCTATATTTCATGGATGTTTTATGGTCCCAGAAAAATCACAGTTGATTGATGGCGAATGATATTGATATTCTTTCTGTATGTATCTAGCTATCTACAGTAGTAATATTTCCTATTCCGAACTATATTTAAATCCCCCTTCCAAATGTTATCTACAAATATATGGACCTGATTGACAACCTGAAATGTGATAGAACATCTGTCCATGATGGGGTGGGCGGTAAGAGAGAAGACTTGCTTTGTAGGGGTGGGGGGAAGATATCCAGGTCATGATATCTTACTCCCTACCCAATCATAAGTGGGGAAGTCAAATAATACATGAGCAGGGAAGAAATTATAGATGTGAATTGAACTTACACAAAAAGGGGTCAGTCACTTCAGAATGGAGGATGAAAAGTGTGATAATACTGCATCAGACTTGCTAAGCAGGGGGTGGGGAAAGATATCCAGGGTGGTGGGTAAGATATCCAGGAGGGAAGATATACTGTTACACCAGTTTGCAGTGAGCGCCTGGCATGGCAGCACTAACATCGGTGTGTGAGTATATGTATGAATGCGAGGCATGATTGTAAAGTGCTTGGATCTTCTGATTCAGATAGAAAAAACACTATCTAAATGCAGTCCATTTACCAGTTTCTTAGTGTATCATAAGAAGTAATGCAGCTAAAACATTCCTAAAAATTCCTACAGCCACAACCCATTTGTTTGCAACAAACCAAATTCATTTGCCTTGCCACCCTGCAACACCTAGCGACAAAAAAAAAAAGCATATATGTCTGCACCCAAGTATTCAAAAGAAATAATGAATAAAACTGGAAATTATTTAGACTTGGAGTGGAATGAAATCATTTGGTTTCCCATAATCCCCCTGCGCTTCCCAGAATGCACTGTGGTGCCAGCAGATTTCAGACATTTCAAAGCCATGTAAACAATGGATGGCGTCAATTCCTCGAGTTCACGAGTGATTATGATAATGACACGTTCTCCCAAGTGGAGAGGGTTATCTGGAAGAGGTGTAGCAGCTGTGATGAACTTCTGCTGTGCCCCAATGTTGTCTAGTTGTCTATACTTCACCAGGTGTGTTTACATTGTGCCCTAAACCGGAACTCTGCTGAAACCGACATCTCGCGTAAGTCACAGACCATGAGACGGCGTGAGATTCACAACTGCGAAACAGCAAATAATCAATCAATCAATCAATCAATTTTTTATATAGCGCCAAATCACAACAAACAGTTGCCCCAAGGTGCTTTATATTGTAAGGCAAGGCCATACAATAATTATGTAAAACCCCAACGGTCAAAACGACCCCCTGTGAGCAAGCACTTGGCTACAGTGGGAAGGAAAAACTCCCTTGTAACAGGAAGAAAACTCCAGCAGAACCAGGCTCAGGGAGGGGCAGTCTTCTGCTGGGACTGGTTGGGGCTGAGGGAGAGAACCAGGAAAAAGACATGCTGTGGAGGGGAGCAGAGATCGATCACTAATGATTAAATGCAGAGTGGTGCATACAGAGCAAAAAGAGAAAGAAACAGTGCATCATGGGAACCCCCCAGCAGTCTACGTCTATAGCAGCATAACTAAGGGATGGTTCAGGGTCACCTGATCCAGCCCTAACTATAAGCTTTAGCAAAAAGGAAAGTTTTAAGCCTAATCTTAAAAGTAGAGAGGGTGTCTGTCTCCCTGATCTGAATTGGGAGCTGGTTCCACAGGAGAGGAGCCTGAAAGCTGAAGGCTCTGCCTCCCATTCTACTCTTACAAACCCTAGGAACTACAAGTAAGCCTGCAGTCTGAGAGCGAAGCGCTCTATTGGGGTGATATGGTACTACGAGGTCCCTAAGATAAGATGGGACCTGATTATTCAAAACCTTATAAGTAAGAAGAAGAATTTTAAATTCTATTCTAGAATTAACAGGAAGCCAATGAAGAGAGGCCAATATGGGTGAGATATGCTCTCTCCTTCTAGTCCCCGTCAGTACTCTAGCTGCAGCATTTTGAATTAACTGAAGGCTTTTTAGGGAACTTTTAGGACAACCTGATAATAATGAATTACAATAGTCCAGCCTAGAGGAAATAAATGCATGAATTAGTTTTTCAGCATCACTCTGAGACAAGACCTTTCTGATTTTAGAGATATTGCGTAAATGCAAAAAAGCAGTCCTACATATTTGTTTAATATGCGCTTTGAATGACATATCCTGATCAAAAATGACTCCAAGATTTCTCACAGTATTACTAGAGGTCAGCGTAATGCCATCCAGAGTAAGGATCTGGTTAGACACCATGTTTCTAAGATTTGTGGGGCCAAGTACAATAACTTCAGTTTTATCTGAGTTTAAAAGCAGGAAATTAGAGGTCATCCATGTCTTTACGTCTGTAAGACAATCCTGCAGTTTAGCTAATTGGTGTGTGTCCTCTGGCTTCATGGATAGATAAAGCTGGGTATCATCTGCGTAACAATGAAAATTTAAGCAATACCGTCTAATAATACTGCCTAAGGGAAGCATGTATAAAGTGAATAAAATTGGTCCTAGCACAGAACCTTGTGGAACTCCATAATTAACTTTAGTCTGTGAAGACGATTCCCCATTTACATGAACAAATTGTAATCTATTAGACAAATATGATTCAAACCACCGCAGCGCAGTGCCTTTAATACCTATGGCATGCTCTAATCTCTGTAATAAAATTTTATGGTCAACAGTATCAAAAGCAGCACTGAGGTCTAACAGAACAAGCACAGAGATGAGTCCACTGTCCGAGGCCATAAGAAGATCATTTGTAACCTTCACTAATGCTGTTTCTGTACTATGATGAATTCTAAAACCTGACTGAAACTCTTCAAATAGACCATTCCTCTGCAGATGATCAGTTAGCTGTTTTACAACTACCCTTTCAAGAATTTTTGAGAGAAAAGGAAGGTTGGAGATTGGCCTATAATTAGCTAAGATAGCTGGGTCAAGTGATGGCTTTTTAAGTAATGGTTTAATTACTGCCACCTTAAAAGCCTGTGGTACATAGCTAACTAACAAAGATAGATTGATCATATTTAAGATCGAAGCATTAAATAATGGTAGGGCTTTCTTGAGCAGCCTGGTAGGAATGGGGTCTAATAAACATGTTGATGGTTTGGATGAAGTAACTAAAGAAAATAACTCAGACAGAACAATCGGAGAGAAAGAGTCTAACCAAATACCGGCATCACTGAAAGCAGCCAAAGATAACGATACGTCTTTGGGATGGTTATGAGTAATTTTTTCTCTAATAGTTAAAATTTTGTTAGCAAAGAAAGTCATGAAGTCATTACTAGTTAAAGTTAATGGAATACTCAGCTCAATAGAGCTCTGACTCTTTGTCAGCCTGGCTACAGTGCTGAAAAGAAACCTGGGGTTGTTCTTATTTTCTTCAATTAGTAATGAGTAGAAAGATGTCCTAGCTTTACGGAGGGCTTTTTTATAGAGCAACAGACTCTTTTTCCAGGCTAAGTGAAGATCTTCTAAATTAGTGAGACGCCATTTCCTCTCCAACTTACGGGTTGTCTGCTTTAAGCTACGAGTTTGTGAGTTATACCACGGAGTCAGGCACTTCTGATTTAAAGCTCTCTTTTTCAGAGGAGCTACAGCATCCAAAGTTGTCTTCAATGAGGATGTAAAACTATTGACGAGATACTCTATCTCACTTACAGAGTTTAGGTAGCTACTCTGCACTGTGTTGGTATATGGCATTAGAGAACATAAAGAAGGAATCATATCCTTAAACCTAGTTACAGCGCTTTCTGAAAGACTTCTAGTGTAATGAAACTTATTCCCCACTGCTGGGTAGTCCATCAGAGTAAATGTAAATGTTATTAAGAAATGATCAGACAGAAGGGAGTTTTCAGGGAACACTGTTAAGTCTTCTGTTTCCATACCATAAGTCAGAACAAGATCTAAGATATGATTAAAGTGGTGGGTGGACTCATTTACTTTTTGAGCAAAGCCAATAGAGTCTAATAATAGATTAAATGCAGTGTTGAGGCTGTCATTCTCAGCATCTGTGTGGATGTTAAAATCGCCCACTATAATTATCTTATCTGAGCTAAGCACTAAGTCAGACAAAAGGTCTGAAAATTCACAGAGAAACTCACAGTAACAACCAGGTGGACGATAGATAATAACAAATAAAACTGGTTTTTGGGACTTCCAATTTGGATGGACAAGACTAAGAGTCAAGCTTTCAAATGAATTAAAGCTCTGTCTGGGTTTTTGATTAATTAATAAGCTGGAATGGAAGATTGCTGCTAATCCTCCGCCCCGGCCCGTGCTACGAGCTTTCTGACAGTTAGTGTGACTCGGGGGTGTTGACTCATTTAAACTAACATATTCATCCTGCTGTAACCAGGTTTCTGTAAGGCAGAATAAATCAATATGTTGATCAATTATTATATCATTTACCAACAGGGACTTAGAAGAGAGAGACCTAATGTTTAATAGACCACATTTAACTGTTTTAGTCTGTGGTTGTTTTGAAACACAAGGTTCGGTCAGATCGGCACACAGAAATGATCACACAGACTGCATTTTGCTAGAATAAAAAGGCGTATATTTATTCCCCACAAAAGCAGTTACATCAAACACAAGTGGTTGCAGCGCATTTTTCTCTTACCGTGACGCCTTTAAGGTGGAGAGCCAACACCTTCAGCAGAGTGCGCCTGTCAACCGGCTGGGCGTTCGTACGTTAACCCGCAGAAGACTCTGTTGAAGCATGGTTCTACTCCCTTTTTTCTAGTGTGTCCGCGAAGGGAGGGTGAGTGGCCAACTCAACCTCCCTGGCGCACATAATTTCTTTAATCAACAGGCATCTGAAAGTTATTTTCTCTCTCTTACAAAGACATAATAAAAGCAGCTCTTCGCTCCCAGTTCCGAATGATCCCAGCATGCTTCACTCCCAGTCGTTAGTGGCTACAAAAAACAAAGTCGTGCTATCAGTGTAATAATAACAAGTACATCCAGCTCTTCGCTCCCAGTTCAGACTGACCCCAGAGTGCTAAAACAAAATTAAATAACAAATACATTCTCAGGGTTACTTTAAGACAGGTGCAAAACAGCACAATAACATTTTTATTATACAGTGGTGCAGTTGAAGGTGCTATATTATTTTTTCTTTTTGAATTTTTATGCTTAAATAGATTTTTGCTGGTTATTGGTGGTCTGGGAGCAGACACCGTCTCTACGGGGATGGGGTAATGAGGGGATGGCAGGGGGAGAGAAGCTGCAGAGAGGTGTGTAAGACTACAACTCTGCTTCCTGGTCCCAACCCTGGATAGTCACGGTTTGGAGGATTTAAGAAAATTGGCCAGATTTCTAGAAATGAGAGCTGCTCCATCCAAAGTGGGATGGATGCCGTCTCCCCTAACAAGACCAGGTTTTCCCCAGAAGCTTTGCCAATTATCTATGAAGCCCACCTCATTTTTTGGACACCACTCAGACAGCCAGCAATTCAAGGAGAACATGCGGCTAAACATGTCACTCCCGGTCCGATTGGGGAGGGGCCCAGAGAAAACTACAGAGTCCGACATTGTTTTTGCAAAGTTACACACCGATTTAATGTTAATTTTAGTGACCTCCGATTGGCGTAACCGGGTGTCATTACTGCCGACGTGAATTACAATCTTACCAAATTTACGCTTAGCCTTAGCCAGCAGTTTCAAATTTCCTTCAATGTCGCCTGCTCTGGCCCCCGGAAGACAATTGACTATGGCTGCTGGTGTCGCTAACTTCACATTTCTCAAAACAGAGTCGCCAATAACCAGAGTTTGTTCCTCGGCGGGTGTGTCGTCGAGTGGGGAAAAACGGTTAGAAATGTGAACGGGTTGGCGGTGTACACGGGGCTTCTGTTTAGAACTACGCTTCCTCCTCACAGTCACCCAGTCGGCCTGCTTTCCCGGCTGCTCGGGATCTGCCAGGGGGTAACTAACGGCGGCTAAGCTACCTTGGTCCGCACCGACTACAGGGGCCTGGCTAGCTGTAGAATTTTCCACGGTGCAGAGCCAAGTCTCCAATTCGCCCAGCCTGGCCTCCAAAGCTATGAATAAGCTACACTTATTACAAGTACCGTTACTGCTAAAGGAGGCCGAGGAATAACTAAACATTTCACACCCAGAGCAGAAAAGTGCAGGAGAGACAGGAGAAGCTGCCATGCTAAACCGGCTAAGAGCTAGTAGCTACGCTAAGCTAGCGGATTCCTAAAAACACGCAAAGTGAATAATGTGTAAATAATTTAGAGGTGATTCAGCAGGAGTGCTTTAGTTAAGGCACGTAAAGATTACACTGGGAAACAAATCGTAATCTAGATAACTAGATCAATCTAACTGCGCAGATTAAACAGCTAACAGATACAGAAAAACACCGCTGTGCTCCGGAACAGGAAGTGATACAATACCGCAGTGAGAGTACCGCAGTGTTGCTGTACTTGTCCAAGTCAGACTGTGAATGGGTTTCATTAGTGTAGCATCCTCTTAAAAATGACAAAAAACTGCAAAATTTCTAATACAGGCATGGTTAGTGTATTTGTGTGTAGCTATGTGTATCTACAACTGACATTGTAGCCAAGTGCTTGCTCACAGGGGGTCGTTTTGACCGTTGGGGTTTTACATAATTATTGTATGGCCTTGCCTTGCAATATAAAGCGCCTTGGGGCAACTGTTTGTTGTGATTTGGCGCTATATAAAAAAATTGATTGATTGATTGATTGTACTTGTCAGGTAGGATAATACAGACTATAATGACAACATGACAGCATTGTTTTAACAGTATGCTTTCACTCACTGGGTCAGCAGGACCACAGAATTCACGGAATGTCTTTGGTGCATCTGTGCCACGAATCTCAAGAACCACACAGGATCCAGAGCACAGCTCAGTCACCATACTCTGCAAGCAAGAAACAGAAATACACTTTAAAATGTAATCATTCCTGTACAAATCTCTTTCAGTTGTCCAAACAAATCAAAAGGCATGCTATCTTTAATACTCCTTACTCAGAAGAAAGTATAAATTAATTTTAATTTGTCATCCGATGAAGAAAAATGATAATGCTGAAGCACAAAAATGATCAGTTAATGAAGAACAAATGGGACTACAATATATCAGACCACAAAAGAAAATACACACACAGTATACATAGCTGGGGTACTCGGCGCTGCCCGGGTTAACCTGTTTTAGACATAAGCCAAATGCCAATCATTTTAATCAAAACAATTGCCCAACATTTGTTCTTGTAATGCTGATGTCTTATAAATATAATAGTTAATGGGCTAAAGTTTGTCCAGCAGAACTATGAGGGGTGGACTCCCCAAACTAAGTGGAAATACTTGGTTAAAAGACAAACACATTTGAAGTCCTTCATGCAGACTTTGTTTTGCAATCAAATTTATAACAAAATTACACACAAAAGGTAGGTAACAGTAAATGTAAATATCAATGAATCAAAATTGAGGTAGTGGTGTATTTCACTGTTTTTATATTGCAGTTTTACAAACATAAAATGAATGTATTCAGACAGGAAGGCAAACTGGGTTGTACAGGACAGTCAGGTGTTTATCAGCTGACAACATAAAGTAACTGAAGAAAGGGATTAAATAAACAGAGATGGCCAACACATATACAGGGCTAGAAATTTGAATCCGCCTGGTCATACCCACAGCCTCAGCCTAAGCACATTGTTATTTTGCTGAGTGTGCTGTGCTGAGTGTGCTGTAGAAAGGGATTAAATAAACAGAGATGGCCAACACATATACAGGGCTGGAAATTTTAATCTGCCTGGTCATACCCACAGCCGGCTATTTTGGGGGTAATTTTCAGTTCAACTTTTAAAAAAATGGTACCAGTTTGTTCCCCATGTCACGAGGATTCAGAATATATATAGTTTTTAGGGCTACATATTACAGTTTGGGAGTTTATCCCGGACAGACAGAAGTGGCAGCATGAAAAGCAAATGGTACAACACTGTATGGTCTTACTTAAATGGCTATTTTGGGGGTAATTTTCAGGTCAACCTTTAAAAAAAATGGTACCAGTTTGTTCCCCATGTCACGAGGATTCAGAATATATATAGTTTTTAGGGCTACATATTATAGTTTGGGAGTTTATCCAAAACAGACAGAAGTGGCAGCATGAAAAGCAAATGGTACAACACTGTATGGTCTTAAATAAATGGCTATTTTGGGGGTAATTTTCAGTTCAACTTTTAAAAAAAGGTACCAGTTTGTTCCCTATGTCATGAGGATTCAGAATATATATAGTTTTTAGGGCTACATATTATAATTTGAGAGTTTATCGCACATGGTACAAAACTGTATGGTCTTACATAAATGGCTATTTTAGGGGTAATTTTCAGTTCAACTTTTAAACAAATGGTACCAGTTTGTTCCCCTTGTCATGATTCAGAATATGTATAGTTTTTAGGGCTACATATTATGGTTTGGGAGTTTATCGCACATGGTACAACACTGTATTATTCTTTGTCTTTCGGCTGTTCCCGTTAGGGGTCGCCACAGCAGATCAATCGTTTCCATCTCACCCTGTCCTCTGTATCTTCCTCTGTCACACCAACCACCTGCATGTCCTCTCTCAGCACATCCATGAACCTCCTCTTTGGTCTCCCTCTTCTCCTCCTGCCTGGTGGATCCATCCTCAGCATCCTTCTCCCTATATACCTTGGGTCCCTCCTCTGCACATGTCCAAACCATCTCAATCTCGCCTCTCTGACTTTGTCTCCAAATCATCCCACCTGACATGTCCCTCTGATATGTTCATTCCTAATCTTGTCCATTCTTGTCACTCCCAAAGAGAATCTCAACATCTTCAGCTCTGCCACCTCCAGCTCCGCCTCCTGTCTTTTTGTTAGTGCCACCGTCTCTAAACCATACAACATAGCTGGTCTCACTACTGTTTTGTAAACTTTCCCCTTCACTCTTGCTGATATTCACAAATCACTCCTGCCACCTTTCTCCACCCACTCCACCCTGCCTGCACTCTCTTCTTCACCTCTCTACCACACACTCCATTACTTTAAACAGTTGACCCAATATTTAAACTCATCTACTTTCACCACTTCTACTCCTTGTAACTGCACTATTCCACTGGGTTCCCTCTCATTCACAAACATTGGGGGTAATTTTCAGTTCAACTTTTAAAAAAATGGTACCAGTTTGTTCCCCATGTGACGATTCAGAATATATATAGATTTAGGGCTACATATTATAGTTTGGGAGTTTAACACACATGGTACAACACTGTATGGTCTTACATAAATGGCTATTTTGGGGGTAATTTTCAGTTCAACTTTTAAAAAGCTCCCTGCTCCCAGACCACCAATAACCAGCAAAAATCTATTTAAGCATAAAAATTCAAAAAGAAAAAATAATATAGCACCTTCAACTGCACCACAGACTAAAACAGTTAAATGTGGTCTATTAAACATTAGGTCTCTCTCTTCTAAGTCCCTGTTGGTAAATGATATAATAATTGATCAACATATTGATTTATTCTGCCTAACAGAAACCTGGTTACAGCAGGATGAATATGTTAGTTTAAATGAGTCAACACCCCTGAGTCACACTAACTGTCAGAATGCTCGTAGCACGGGCCGGGGCGGAGGATTAGCAGCAATCTTCCATTCCAGCTTATTAATTAATCAAAAACCCAGACAGAGCTTTAATTCATTTGAAAGCTTGTCTCTTAGTCTTGTCCATCCAAATTGGAAGTCCCAAAAACCAGTTTTATTTGTTATTATCTATCGTCCACCTGGTCGTTACTGTGAGTTTCTCTGTGAATTTTCAGACCTTTTGTCTGACTTAGTGCTTAGCTCAGATAAGATAATTATAGTGGGCGATTTTAACATCCACACAGATGCTGAGAATGACAGCCTCAACACTGCATTTAATCTATTATTAGACTCTATTGGCTTTGCTCAAAAAGTAAATGAGTCCACCCACCACTTTAATCATATCTTAGATCTTGTTCTGACTTATGGTATGGAAATAGAAGACTTAACAGTATTCCCTGAAAACTCCCTTCTGTCTGATCATTTCTTAATAACATTTACATTTACTCTGACGGACTACCCAGCAGTGGGGAATAAGTTTCATTACACTAGAAGTCTTTCAGAAAGCGCTGTAACTAGGTTTAAGGATATGATTCCTTCTTTATGTTCTCTAATGCCATATACCAACAGTGCAGAGTAGCTACCTAAACTCTGTAAGGGAGATAGAGTATCTCGTCAATAGTTTTACATCCTCATTGAAGACAACTTTGGATGCTGTAGCTCCTCTGAAAAAGAGAGCTTTAAATCAGAAGTGTCTGACTCCGTGGTATAACTCACAAACTCGTAGCTTAAAGCAGATAACCCGTAAGTTGGAGGGGAAATGGCGTCTCACTAATTTAGAAGATCTTCACTTAGCCTGGAAAAAGAGTCTGTTGCTCTATAAAAAAGCCCTCTGTAAAGCTAGGACATCTTTCTACTCATCACTAATTGAAGAAAATAAGAACAACCCCAGGTTTCTTTTCAGCACTGTAGCCAGGCTGACAAAGAGTCAGAGCTCTATTGAGCTGAGTATTCCATTAACTTTAACTAGTAATGACTTCATGACTTTCTTTGCTAACAAAATTTTAACTATTAGAGAAAAAATTACTCATAACCATCCCAAAGACATAACGTTATCTTTGGCTGCTTTCAGTGATGCCGGTATTTGGTTAGACTCTTTCTCTCCGATTGTTCTGAGTTATTTTCATTAGTTACTTCATCCAAACCATCAACATGTTTATTAGACCCCATTCCTACCAGGCTGCTCAAGGAAGCCCTACCATTATTTAATGCTTCGATCTTAAATATGATCAATCTATCTTTGTTAGTTGGCTATGTACCACAGGCTTTTAAGGTGGCAGTAATTAAACCATTACTTAAAAAGCCATCACTTGACCCAGCTATCTTAGCTAATTATAGGCCAATCTCCAACCTTCCTTTTCTCTCAAAAATTCTTGAAAGGGTAGTTGTAAAACAGCTAACTGATCATCTGCAGAGGAATGGTCTATTTGAAGAGTTTCAGTCAGGTTTTAGAATTCATCATAGTACAGAAACAGCATTAGTGAAGGTTACAAATGATCTTCTTATGGCCTCGGACAGTGGACTCATCTCTGTGCTTGTTCTGTTAGACCTCAGTGCTGCTTTTGATACTGTTGACCATAAAATTTTATTACAGAGATTAGAGCATGCCATAGGTATTAAAGGCACTGCGCTGCGGTGGTTTGAATCATATTTGTCTAATAGATTACAGTTTGTTCATGTAAATGGGGAATCTTCTTCACAGACTAAAGTTAATTATGGAGTTCCACAAGGTTCTGTGCTAGGACCAATTTTATTCACTTTATACATGCTTCCCTTAGGCAGTATTATTAGACGGTATTGCTTAAATTTTCATTGTTACGCAGATGATACCCAGCTTTATCTATCCATGAAGCCAGAGGACACACACCAATTAGCTAAACTGCAGGATTGTCTTACAGACATAAAGACATGGATGACCTCTAATTTCCTGCTTTTAAACTCAGATAAAACTGAAGTTATTGTACTTGGCCCCACAAATCTTAGAAACATGGTGTCTAACCAGATCCTTACTCTGGATGGCATTACCCTGACCTCTAGTAATACTGTGAGAAATCTTGGAGTCATTTTTGATCAGGATATGTCATTCAAAGCGCATATTAAACAAATATGTAGGACTGCTTTTTTGCATTTACGCAATATCTCTAAAATCAGAAAGGTCTTGTCTCAGAGTGATGCTGAAAAACTAATTCATGCATTTATTTCCTCTAGACTGGACTATTGTAATTCATTATTATCAGGTTGTCCTAAAAGTTCCCTAAAAAGCCTTCAGTTAATTCAAAATGCTGCAGCTAGAGTACTGACGGGGACTAGAAGGAGAGAGCATATCTCACCCATATTGGCCTCTCTTCATTGGCTTCCTGTTAATTCTAGAATAGAATTTAAAATTCTTCTTCTTACTTATAAGGTTTTGAATAATCAGGTCCCATCTTATCTTAGGGACCTCGTAGTACCATATCACCCCAATAGAGCGCTTCGCTCTCAGACTGCAGGCTTACTTGTAGTTCCTAGGGTTTGTAAGAGTAGAATGGGAGGCAGAGCCTTCAGCTTTCAGGCTCCTCTCCTGTGGAACCAGCTCCCAATTCAGATCAGGGAGACAGACACCCTCTCTACTTTTAAGATTAGGCTTAAAACTTTCCTTTTTGCTAAAGCTTATAGTTAGGGCTGGATCAGGTGACCCTGAACCATCCCTTAGTTATGCTGCTATAGACGTAGACTGCTGGGGGGTTCCCATGATGCACTGTTTCTTTCTCTTTTTGGTCTGTATGCACCACTCTGCATTTAATCATTAGTGATCGATCTCTGTTCCCCTCCACAGCATGTCTTTTTCCTGGTTCTCTCCCTCAGCCCCAACCAGTCCCAGCAGAAGACTGCCCCTCCCTGAGCCTGGTTCTGCTGGAGGTTTCTTCCTGTTAAAAGGGAGTTTTTCCTTCCCACTGTAGCCAAGTGCTTGCTCACAGGGGGTCGTTTTGACCGTTGGGGTTTTACATAATTATTGTATGGCCTTGCCTTACAATATAAAGCGCCTTGGGGCAACTGTTTGTTGTGATTTGGCGCTATATAAAAAAAATTGATTGATTGATTGATTGATTGAAAAACAATGGTACCAGTTTGTTCTCCATGTCATGAGGATTCAGAATATATAGTTTTTAGGGCTACATATTATAGTTTGTGAGTTTATCCTGGACGGACAGAATATATATATATATATATATATATATATATATATATATATATATATATATATATATATATATATATATATATATATATATATATATGTATGTATGTGTGTGTGTGTGTGTATATATATATATATACAGTTGTGCTCATACGTTTACATACCCTGGCAGAATTTTATATTTTATGGCCAGTGAGTTTCTGGACTTCTGACAGACCCTTGCATCTTTCATCCAGTGCTGTACTGATAGTCATAGGGAAAGCAATAGAATTGTCAAAGGAGCTGCAGGAAAAGGAAACTGAACTGTATAAAACAGGAAAGGGATATAAGATCCAAAGGATCCAAAAAAGTAAAGATCCAAGGACCTAAGAATGCCAATCAGCAGTGTTCAAAATCTAATTAAGAAGTGGAATATGAAAGAAACCAAACCACGGTCAGGTAGACCAACAGAAATTTCAACAACTACCGAGAAAATTGTTTGGGATGCAAACAAAAACCCACAAATAACTACAGCTGAAATACATAAGTGGTGTGGCTGTTTCAAGATGCACAATAAGGAGGCACTTGAAGACAAATGGGCTGCATGGTCGAGCCGCAAGAAGAAAGCCATTACTACGGAAATGCCACAAAGTATCCCACTTGCAATATGCTAGAGAACAAAGTCATTTGGAGTGATGAGACCAAAACTGAACTTTTTGGCCACAACCATAAATGTTGTATTTGGAGAGGAGTCAACAAGGCCTATGATGAAAGGTACACCATTTCACTCTGTGAAACACAGAGGCAGATCTCTGATGTTTTGGGGATGTGTGAGCTACAAAGGCATAGGAAACGTGGTTAAAATTGATGGTAGGATGAAGGCAGCATGTTATCAGAAAATACTGGAGGAAAATTTGCACTCATCAGCCTGGAAGCTGCGCATGGGACATACTTGGATGTTCTAACATGACAACATCCCAAAACACAAGGCCAAGTCTACCTGTCATTGGCTATAGCAGAATAAAGTGAAGGTTTTGGAGTGGCCATTTCATTCTCCTGACCTCAATATAATTGAGCCACTCTGGGGAGATTTCAAATGTGCAGTTCATGCAAGACAGCCCAGGAATTTACAGGAACTGGAGGCCTTTTGCTGAGAAGAATGGGCAACTTTACCACTAAAGAAAATAAAGAGCCTTATCCACAGCTACTACAACAGACTTCAAGCTGTTACTGATGTTAATAAAGGGGGCAATACACGGTATTAAGAATTGGTGTATGTAAACCTTTGATCATGGTCATTTGGGTAGTTTCTGTTGTCATTAATGATTTAACAAGAGAAAACGCAGTTGTTTGACAATAAATGGTTTCAGACAACCACTAAAGTTTTTGTGTTATCATTAATATTCTCTGAAAAATGGCCCAAAAAAAAAAAAAAAAAATTCTGCCAGGGTATGAAAAGAAAGAACGAACAAAAGAAAGCGCGAGCTAGCTAGCTAGATAGCTAGGGCTTTGGTAAGCAATGGAAGTGTGGCACAGTTACATTCTGTGTCATCGTGCTGATTTTTAGGGTGGAGGTTTAGGGTGTTCACTCTTGCTTAAATTTAATTATGCTTAAATTTATGTAAATTCATCAGTTTGCAGCCACACACACAGTGATTTCTCTTGTGTCCACTGCTTTCCTGTGTAAGCTCACAAAGCAGGCATCTACCAGTGATTCAACATGCAGGACTCACATGTCATTGGTCTGGTTAACTGTCACTCAAAAAATAAAATAAAATAAAATAAAGCACCGTTATTGGTGGAATCTCATAAAGCAGATATTGCTTGATAATTCAGCATGCAAGACTCGCATGTCATCGATCTGATTAACTGTCACTCAAAAAACAAAACACCGTTATTGGTGGAATCTCGTAAAGCGGACATCTCTTGATAATTCAACATGCCAGACTTGCATGTCTGATTAACTGTCACACACACACAAAAAGTGCTGCAATTGGTGGAATATCTGACGTCACGCAAAGGTTTAAGAGCACCATTTCCGTGAGTAAAGTTGCTTTTTTCCCCCATGGGGATAGCTCAAAAACGCCTTCAGCTGACTCTGTTCACGTGAATAGTGAGGATGTGCAAGCGAAAAACAAAGCCTGCAGATCAGAGGACGATTTTGTTGTTTTGTGTGCCATCTCTGTTAAGGTGGCAGTAATTAAACCATTACTTAAAAAGCCATCACTTGACCCAGCTATCTTAGCTAATTATAGGCCAATCTCCAACCTTCCTTTTCTCTCAAAAATTCTTGAAAGGGTAGTTGTAAAACAGCTAACTGATCATCTGCAGAGGAATGGTCTATTTGAAGAGTTTCAGTCAGGTTTTAGAATTCATCATAGTACAGAAACAGCATTAGTGAAGGTTACAAATGATCTTCTTATGGCCTCGGACAGTGGACTCATCTCTGTGCTTGTTCTGTTAGACCTCAGTGCTGCTTTTGATACTGTTGACCATAAAATTTTATTACAGAGATTAGAGCATGCCATAGGTATTAAAGGCACTGCGCTGCGGTGGTTTGAATCATATTTGTCTAATAGATTACAATTTGTTCATGTAAATGGGGAATCTTCTTCACAGACTAAAGTTAATTATGGAGTTCCACAAGGTTCTGTGCTAGGACCAATTTTATTCACTTTATACATGCTACCCTTAGGCAGTATTATTAGACAGTATTGCTTAAATTTTCATTGTTACGCAGATGATACCCAGCTTTATCTATCCATGAAGCCAGAGGACACACACCAATTAGCTAAACTGCAGGATTGTCTTACAGACATAAAGATATGGATGACCTCTAATTTCCTGCTTTTAAACTCAGATAAAACTGAAGTTATTGTACTTGGCCCCACAAATCTTAGAAACATGGTGTCTAACCAGATCCTTACTGTGGATGGCATTACCCTGACCTCTAGTAATACTGTGAGAAATCTTGGAGTCATTTTTGATCAGGATATGTCATTCAAAGCGCATATTAAACAAATATGTAGGACTGCTTTTTTGCATTTACGCACTATCTCTAAAATCAGAAAGGTCTTGTCTCAGAGTGATGCTGAAAAACTAATTCATGCATTTATTTCCTCTAGGCTGGACTATTGTAATTCATTATTATCAGGTTGTCCTAAAAGTTCCCTAAAAAGCATTCAGTTAATTCAAAATGCTGCAGCTAGAGTACTGACGGGGACTAGAATAAGAGAGCATATCTCACCCATATTGGCCTCTCTTCATTGGCTTCCTGTTAATTCTAGAATAGAATTTAAAATTCTTCTTCTCACTTATAAGGTTTTGAATAATCAGGTCCCATCTTATCTTAGGGACCTCGTAGTACCATATCACCCCA
Source organism: Thalassophryne amazonica (assembly GCF_902500255.1). Taxonomy (NCBI): domain Eukaryota; kingdom Metazoa; phylum Chordata; class Actinopteri; order Batrachoidiformes; family Batrachoididae; genus Thalassophryne; species Thalassophryne amazonica. The sequence continues at coordinate 102,318,834 of NC_047112.1, read as the reverse complement.
ATAGAGCGCTTCGCTCTCAGACTGCAGGCTTACTTGTAGTTCCTAGGGTTTGTAAGAGTAGAATGGGAGGCAGAGCCTTCAGCTTTCAGGCTCCTCTCCTGTGGAACCAGCTCCCAATTCAGATCAGGGAGACAGACACCCTCTCTACTTTTAAGATTAGGCTTAAAACTTTCCTTTTTGCTAAAGCTTAGAGTTAGGGCTGGATCAGGTGACCCTGAACCATCCCTTAGTTATGCTGCTATAGACGTAGACTGCTGGGGGGTTCCCATGATGCACTGTTTCTTTCTCTTTTTGCTCTGTATGCACCACTCTGCATTTAATCATTAGTGATCGATCTCTGCTCCCCTCCACAGCATGTCTTTTTCCTGGTTCTCTCCCTCAGCCCCAACCAGTCCCAGCAGAAGACTGCCCCTCCCTGAGCCTGGTTTTGCTGGAGGTTTCTTCCTGTTAAAAGGGAGTTTTTCCTTCCCACTGTAGCCAAGTGCTTGCTCACAGGGGGTCGTTTTGACCGTTGGGGTTTTACATAATTATTGTATGGCCTTGCCTTACAATATAAAGCGCCTTGGGGCAACTGTTTGTTGTGATTTGGCGCTATATAAAAAAATTGATTGATTGATTGATTGATTGATCTCTGGTGGCTCACACCATCTGTGAAACAGAGAACCGCCGGAACCTCCAGGATGCTGAGCTCAGCGACCGTAGTGGGAGCTAGAGCTTATTCTCCTGTTTGAATTTTTTTTTAAAAAGGATCAGAGACCTGGAAGTTTGAGGGTTTGGTGCAGTATCTTAGCTGTTCCTAGGACTGCACTCTTCTGGACAGAGTCTTCTGATATTGTATATGAAATCTACTGAAACCACCCTTCCAATTTGGGGGTTACAGCTCCTAGTGCTCCTATTACCAATGAGAACACTTTGGACTTTACCTTCCACATCTGCTCCAGTTGATCCTTCAGCTCTTGGTACTTCTCGATTTTCTCGTGCTCCTTTTTCCTGATGTTGCTGTCAGTGGAAATGGCCAAATCCATCACAACTGCTGTCTTTTTCCCTTGTCAACCACCACTATGTCTGGTTGGTTGGCCAGCAGCTGCTCCCTGTTGTTTTCACCCACCTTGGATAGTGTCTCCCATTGGGACTTGTAATCCCTATAGAGCACAGATGTCCTTGTACATGATTTCTGTTGTGTGGGCCGCTGAAGAGGAGGTACTGCTGGCCCACCACCACCAGAGGGCGCCCTGCCTGGAGTGCGGGCTCCAGGCACCAGAGGGCGCTGCCGCCTCACAGGAGCAGCCAAGATGACAGCCGTCACCTATCAACTGAGACAGCTGACATCCATCAGCGGAGGGGTATATCAGCTGGACGGCATCTCCACCTCATTGCCGAGATATCGCTCTACCAAGGAGGTAACGAACTCAGCCAGCCATACGGAGTAATACCTTGTTGCTTGTGTATAAAACAACTGAAGACTGAGAAGGACGTATTTGGATAAGTACTCTTATTCCCACATTACAGTGTTGTGTCTGATTAGAGGTGGAGGTGGTGTTTTCCACCCCACGTGTTGTTGGGTGCAGCCGCACCCACATCTGACTGTTTCTCTTCCTCGCCAGCAGTACCGGATCCGACGAGCGGAGGCGGTGACCACCTGGGAGTTCGGGACTTGGCGGCTCCAGTATTCCCGGGGTTCGGTGGTGGAGGAAATCGGGTGGTTCCGGTTCGACTTGGACAGACGTCTCCTATCGTCGAGCCTGCCCACACGACACCGTTGGAATTCGAGTTGTGACCGAAATTGTAATTTGTTGTGTTTGTTGTGCGTGTTCACAACAGTAAAGCTTTGTTATTTGACTTTCTTCATTGTCCGTTCATTTGCGCCCCCTGTTGTGGGTCAGTGTACTTACACTTTCCCAACAGATTTCCGACACTTGTGTCAGTTGTCTCTCATTGTATGCTGTCACAACTTGCATCTTGTTACTATGTGCTGGACTGTCTCTGGGGCACATCTGCACAGCCTGCAACTTGGGTCCTGTCAGCTGTGGTAGACTCCTGCCTCTATGGATCCGGTGCTTAGGGCTTGTTTTTGTGCTGCTATGATCAGAGCCTCTGTGCTGTCCTTTAAGCCGGCCTTTTCTAGCCACTGGTTGGAATTCTTCATGTCAGCCACTTCCTCTATCTGCTGCAGGGCTGGAATTGAGGCAATATGGCTAAGCCTGAAACTAATTTGTCGAGGGGTTTGGGGGCTGCCTAGGTCCCCAATGGGGTCCAGGGGCAAAGCCCCGGGCTGGGGGCTGCGATTTTAGGCCTTTTCAAACCTGTTTGGAAAGCTCTCAGGAACACCCAATGTTAAAGATTTTAAACAATCATTACCATCTTTGAGGTCAAGTGATCGGGAAAGCAGGCTGACTGGGTGACTGTGAGGAGGAAGCGTAGCCCTAAACAGAAGCCCCGTGTACACCGTCAACCCGTTCACATCTCTAACCGTTTTTCCCCACGCGACGATACACTCGCCGAGGATCAAACTCTGGTTATTGGCGACTCTGTTTTGAGAAATGTGAAGTTAGCGACACCAGCAACCATTGTCAATTGTCTTCCGGGGGCCAGAGCAGGCGACATCGAAGGACATTTGAAATTGCTGGCTAAGGCTAAGCGTAAATTTGGTAAGATTGTAATTCACGTCGGCAGTAATGACACTCGGTTACGCCAATCGGAGGTCACTAAAATTAACATTAAATCGGTGTGTAACTTTGCAAAAACAATGTTGGACTCTGTTGTTTTCTCTGGGCCCCTCCCCAATCAGACCGGGAGTGACATGTTTAGCCGCATGTTCTCCTTGAATTGCTGGCTGTCTGAGTGGTGTCCAAAAAATGAGGTGGGTTTCATTGATAATTGGCAAAGCTTCTGGGGAAAACCTGGTCTTGTTAGGAGAGACGGCATCCATCCCACTTTAGAGGGAGCAGCTCTCATTTCTAGAAATCTGGCCAATTTTTTGGATCCTCCAAACTGTGACTGTCTAGCGTTGGGACCAGGAGGCAGAGCTGTGGTCTTATATACCTCTCTGCAGCTTCTCTCCCCCTGCCATCCCCTCATTACCCCATCCCCGTAGAGATGGTGCCTGCTCCCAGACCACCAATAACCAGCAAAAATCTATTTAAGCATAAAAATTCAAAAAGAAAAAATAATATAGCACCTTCAATTGCACCACAGACTAAAACAGTTAAATGTGGTCTATTAAACATTAGGTCTCTCTCTTCTAAGTCCCTGTTGGTAAATGATATAATAATTGATCAACGTATTGATTTATTCTGCCTAACAGAAACCTGGTTACAGCAGGATGAATATGTTAGTTTAAATGAGTCAACACCCCCGAGTCACACTAACTGTCAGAATGTTCGTAGCACGGGCCGGGGCGGAGGATTAGCAGCAATCTTCCATTCCAGCTTATTAATTAATCAAAAACCCAGACAGAGCTTTAATTCATTTGAAAGCTTGTCTCTTAGTCTTGTCCATCCAAATTGGAAGTCCCAAAAAACAGTTTTATTTGTTATTATCTATCGTCCACCTGGTCGTTACTGTGAGTTTCTCTGTGAATTTTCAGACCTTTTGTCTGACTTAGTGCTTAGCTCAGATAAGATAATTATAGTGGGCGATTTTAACATCCACACAGATGCTGAGAATGACAGCCTCAACACTGCATTTAATCTATTATTAGACTCTATCGGCTTTGCTCAAAAAGTAAATGAGTCCACCCACCACTTTAATCATATTTTAGATCTTGTTCTGAGTTATGGTATGGAAATAGAAGACTTAACAGTATTCCCTGAAAACTCCCTTCTGTCTGATCATTTTTTAATAACATTTACATTTACCCTGATGGACTACCCTGCAGTGGGGAATAAGTTTCATTACACTAGAAGTCTTTCAGAAAGCGCTGTAACTAGGTTTAAGGATATGATTCCTTCTTTATGTTCTCTAATGTCATATACCAACACAGAGCAGAGTAGCTACCTAAACTCTGTAAGGGAGTTAGAGTATCTCGTCAATAGTTTTACATCCTCATTGAAGACAACTTTGGATGCTGTAGCTCCTCTGAAAAAGAGAGCTTTAAATCAGAAGTGTCTGACTCCGTGGTATAACTCACAAACTCGTAGCTTAAAGCAGATAACCCGTAAGTTGGAGAGGAAATGGCGTCTCACTAATTTAGAAGATCTTCACTTAGCCTGGAAAAAGAGTTTGTTGCTCTATAAAAAAAGCCCTCCGTAAAGCTAGGGCATCTTTCTACTCATCACTAATTGAAGAAAATAAGAACAACCCCAGGTTTCTTTTCAGCACTGTAGCCAGGCTGACAAAGAGTCAGAGCTCTATTGAGCTGAGTATTCCATTAACTTTAACTAGTAATGACTTCATGACTTTCTTTGCTAACAAAATTTTGACTATTAGAGAAAAAATTACTCATAACCATCCCAAAGATGTATCGTTATCTTTGGCTGCTTTCAGTGATGCCGGTATTTGGTTAGACTCTTTCTCTCCGATTGTTCTGTCTGAGTTATTTTCATTAGTTACTTCATCCAAACCATCAACATGTTTATTAGACCCCATTCCTGCCAGGCTGCTCAAGGAAGTCCTACCATTATTTAATGCTTCAATCTTAAATATGATCAATCTATCTTTGTTAGTTGGTTATGTACCACAGGCCTTTAAGGTGGCAGTAATTAAACCATTACTTAAAAAGCCATCACTTGACCCAGCTATCTTAGCTAATTATAGGCCAATCTCCAACCTTCCTTTTCTCTCAAAGATTCTTGAGAGGGTAGTTGTAAAACAGCTAACTGATCACCTGCAGAGGAATGGTCTATTTGAAGAGTTTCAGTCAGGTTTTAGAATTCATCATAGTACAGAAACAGCATTAGTGAAGGTTACAAATGATCTTATGGCTTCGGACAGTGGACTTATCTCTGTGCTTGTTCTGTTGGACCTCAGTGCTGCTTTTGATACTGTTGACCATAAAATTTTATTACAGAGATTAGAGCATGTCATAGGTATTAAAGGCACTGCGCTGCGGTGGTTTGAATCATATTTGTCTAATAGATTACAGTTTGTTCATGTAAATGGGGAATCTTCTTCACAGACTAAAGTTAATTATGGAGTTCCACAAGGTTCTGTGCTAGGACCAATTTTATTCACTTTATACATGCTTCCCTTAGGCAGTATTATTAGACGGTATTGCTTAAATTTTCATTGTTACGCAGATGATACCCAGCTTTATCTATCCATGAAGCCAGAGGATACACACCAATTAGCTAAACTGCAGGATTGTCTTACAGACATAAAGACATGGATGACCTCTAATTTCCTGCTTTTAAACTCAGATAAAACTGAAGTTATTGTACTTGGCCCCACAAATCTTAGAAGCATGGTGTCTAACCAGATCGTTACTCTGGATGGCATTTCCCTGATCTCTAGTAATACTGTGAGAAATCTTGGAGTCATTTTTGATCAGGATATGTCATTCAAAGCGCATATTAAACAAATATGTAGGACTGCCTTTTTGCATTTACGCAATATCTCTAAAATCAGAAAGGTCTTGTCTCAGAGTGATGCTGAAAAACTAATTCATGCATTTATTTCCTCTAGGCTGGACTATTGTAATTCATTATTATCAGGTTGTCCTAAAAGTTCCCTAAAAAGCCTTCAGTTGGTTCAGAATGCTGCAGCTAGAGTACTGACGGGGACTAGCAGGAGAGAGCATATCTCACCCGTGTTGGCCTCTCTTCATTGGCTTCCTGTTAATTCTAGAATAGAATTTAAAATTCTTCTTCTTACTTATAAGGTTTTGAATAATCAGGTCCCATCTTATCTTAGGGACCTCGTAGTACCATATTACCCCATTAGAGCGCTTCGCTCTCAGACTGCGGGCTTACTTGTAGTTCCTAGGGTTTGTAAGAGTAGAATGGGAGGCAGAGCCTTCAGCTTTCAGGCTCCTCTCCTGTGGAACCAGCTCCCAATTCAGATCAGGGAGACAGATACCCTCTCTACTTTTAAGATTAGGCTTAAAACTTTCCTTTTCGCTAAGGCTTATAGTTAGGGCTGGATCGGGTGACCCTGGACCATCCCTTGGTTATGTTGCTTTAGACGTAGACTGTGGGGGGGTTCCCATGATGCACTGTTTCTTTTTCTTTTTGCTTCGTATGCATCACTCTGCATTTAATCATTAGTGATCGATCTCTGCCCCCCTTCTCGGCATGTCTTTTTCCTGGTTCTTTCCCTCAGCCCCAACCAGTCTCAGCAGAAGACTGCCCCTCCCTGAGCCTGGTTCTGCTGGAGGTTTCTTCCTGTTAAAAGGGAGTTTTTCCTTTCCACTGTGGCCAAGTGCTTGCTCATAGGGGGTCGTTTTGACCGTTGGGGTTTTTCATAATTATTGTATGGCCTTGCCTTACAATATGGAGTGCCTTGGGGTAACTGTTTGTTGTGATTTGGCGCTATATAAGAAAAAAGTTGATTGATTGATTGATTGATTTGTGTTTTACAATGCAGTTTTCTAAAGCAAAAATAAAATAACCACAAACAAAAACTGGGCTTAGGTTCCCCTAACATCTGCAGGTTTTGACAACATACATCACGGAACACTGTTGCTGCTGGCTCATATTTTCAGGGCAATTATTTTATAGTTTATTCAACAGACCAGTCCAAGCGAACATCAGTGTGGAAAGAAAAGCAAGGCAGAAAATGAAAAGGGTTGGGCTCGCATCCACTCCGAGTTTCAAATATGTGAAAAATAATTATTATTTCAATAAATGAATGGTTATTAACTTACAACATGAGCTAAGCATTTTGTTTTTGAAATGCCAAAATTCGTAAGGAATTTGAATTTTGAAATTTATCGAACACTCGTCATGGATGCTTAATCCTTTCACTAAGACCTCTTCAAACTACACAGATGAAAAAACATAAAATACTACTTACGGCAATCGGCTGCACTGGTCAAAATCATATCCACTAAATAATCTCTTTCTTCAATTTGATTGCTTTGTCTAACAGGCGCCTGCAAAATGCTAAGAAAAGATTTTTGTTCTGATACAGATCAAGCCACATTAAAACAACGTTCAATGATTGCTTATCACATTGAGCTAGACCAATGAAAAATCGTGTTATTAAACAAAAAACATGGTATATTTCACGGCTCTTATTAAATAAAGAACGGGTATATTTCCCGGCGCTAAACGTCATTGGCGGACCATCCCATCAACCTCTGTCATAATTGTCTTATAAACCAGTTACCATTTGTTTTATTATACATCTGTGTAATTAATAAAATTATCTTCATGGACGATTTGTTCGTGCGAGCACGCACGTGAAAAAACAAAACAAACAAACAAAAAAAACCACCAGCTGCTGCTGCACTTCCTTGCTTTCTCCCCTCAAACTCTGTCATAATTGTGTTAAATAAAACACAAAAGGACACAGGACATGTCCACGTCAAGTATAAACTCCAGACAGACATCTCCACGTCACTACATATCCACAACGCGTCCTTCCATAGGATTACATGGCAACCTGTCGCCTCCCCTGCATTATATCCGGATCCAAAAGCCGGAAATCCGGCTCAGGCTGGAAAAATACCAGGCCTGCTGTTGATGGTGCATCCCATGGAGGGGTTTGGTCTTCCATGATATCTCCTCTTCTTGCACTTTATCACTGTCTGTCATCAGCTGTCTAAGGCATTCTTGTAGCAGCTGATATTTCCATGAATACATGTTTCTGATGTATTCATGGATGATCCTCATCTCATCCTAGACTGTGGCTCTGACACTCACTAATCCTCGCCCTCCCTTTTTCCGTTGCTCATAGAGTCACAGAGTGCTGGACTTTGTGTGGAAACCTTCATGCATTGTGAGGAATTTTCATGTCTTGACATCAGTGGCATCTATCGCTTCTTGTTGGGCAGTGTGTTTTATCTATATTGTAACAGCCAAGTGGCCTCTGTGTGCATGTGTGTGTATGACTTTTATCACGATGAAACCGGGGAGAACTGACAGTTGCCATTTGGTATGCTTTTTATTTTGGGTCAAGGATGAACACTGCAATAATGAAAGTTAATAGGACAAATATTTCTGGAGAAATTAGCAATTTTAGCTAACCACTAAACAACAAAATTGCACTGCAGTGCACCATGGGAGTTCAGGGTTTTGAGGTTTTAAATGTTGTTATTGTGGTTCATGTTAGTTTAGCAGTGTTGTTAGTGTTATTGATGTATTGTGTTTTTGTAATTCAATTGGTTTAGTCAGTTTAGTTAAGTGGTATGTTGCTGTTACCATGAGTGATTTTAAGTGTCATCTTGGTACCATAAGTGAAACGTGTATTGCTTTTAATGTCTTCCGTCACAGTCTCTGTCAAATTAAAAGCACTTGCTTTTAATTGGATAAAATTTACATTTTTCTCTGATTTTGGAGGAAAAAGACAGCACCTGTGTTGGCAAGCTGTCTGCCTCGCTCTCTTACTGTTTTGTTTGCTTCTACTCTGCTTTTGCTTTTTTACGCCTATCGAGATGTGTCTGCTCTGCTGGTTTATGATTGCCAAACTCTTTTCAAAATTAAAGCTTCATCTGAGGCTTTACTGTCGTCGGATCATTCATTGTTTGTTCAGGAAACACTTCCTCCTGTGCTGGTTGATGTTTCTCATCACCTGCACCGACTGCCCGGTGTGTTTCCCTGCAGGGGGCGCGGTCAGAGGCAACGCTCCGCCAGTGTTCGGGACACTGTCACAGAACATCTACACCGGCTGTCTTGTCTACCCCCTGAAGAAAGCAGATAAGAAAACAGGGAAAACACGCTGGTGCACTTGTCAGACTTATGGCTCATTTTTGAGCCTTTTTGGCTGATTCTCGCCTTGGATTTGGACTTTCTGCCCAGCATTTGATTTGGCGGTGGATCCGCCCCATTTTCCCAGAGTCGTTACCCCTGCTTGTACCGGTGGCTGGACCTTCTGCTCCCGCTTTGCTGTCAGCTTCAGGCCGGTGCCTGTGCCGGCAAGCTGAGACGCGCTGCATCATCAGCCGGCTCAGAGCGGAGCTTGAGTATACCCCTGCTAAACACAAGGTCAGTGGCGAATAAAACTTTTCATTTAAATCACTTCATTACCTCCAGCAAACTGGATATTATATGTGTGACAGCAAACTGGATATTACATGTGTGACAGAAACGTGCATCCATGCCGATGACCATACAGCATTTTCTGAACTGTCAGAAAATGCTGCCACTGTCCGCTCCACGGACAGTGGCGGCGGCGGCATTGCCAATGTGTTTAACCTGAACTTCAGTGCCGTTTGTCCCAGTCTGCAATGAGTCACAGCAGCTTTGAGTTGCAGCTTTTTGAACTGAATCTGTCATTTCCTGTCATTTGTGGCATTGTTTATCGTCCGCCAAAATATAATAAGGACTTTATAAAAGAGTTTGCAGACTTTTTGTCCAGGATTGTGGTGAAATGCGATCTTATTTTAATCTCTGGAGATTTTAATATAGCTGTCTGTTGTGATTCCGGTCCTCTGGTCAAGGACTTTTTAAACCTGATTGAGTCCTTTAATTTTACCATTCATATCTGGCCCAACTCATGAAAAGGGACATATTTTAGATCTTGTCTTGTCATATGGTTTATCTGTCTCTATTAAGGAAATCTGTGCAACTCTGTGTGTTTCCAATCATCTACCTCTGCTGTTCACTTTGATGCTTCCATGTTAAGCGGATAAACCACCAAGTGCCTCTGGTGTGCTGTAATCCCTTCGGCTGCCACACAGTTTTCCACAGTTTTTAATGATTCTTCTTTGTTGTGCACACTTGATGGAAAATGTGGTCTCAGTGCTGATGAGATTTTGTCTGTCTTTAACTCCACATGCATGGAGATCTTGGAGCGTGTCGCTCCTCTCAGGCCAAGGCGCACTAAACCATGCTCACAGCCACGGTTAAATGAGTCAACGCGCGCACTCAGATGTGCTGAGAGAAAATGGGGAAAAGATCATCTCATTGTATCTCGACAAATTTTTCATGGCTGTATGTTTGTTCATCAGAAAGCTGTCAAAGCTGCCAAAGCAACCTATTTCTCTACTTTAGTCAGAAGTAACTGCCATAAGCCTCAGGTCGTGTTCAATGTCTTGAACTCTCTTATTAATTCCAGTGATGTCTCCCCTCTTGTGCCAACGCCTACACTCTGTAATAACTTTTTTAACAATTTTTGTATCACAAAAGTGTTTGCCCTTAGCCCAATTCATTTTGGCGTTAGGCCCATCACAGACTCTGATTTTTCTGTGTTCTGCTGCCCTCAATCAGTTCAAGCCTTTGTCCTTCTCCCAACTTTCTGATGTAATCAATCATCTGCGTCCTACAAATTGCTCTTTAGACATCATTCCTCCTCGTCACCTCAGAGAAGTTTTTGATTCAGTGGGAGCTACTATTTTGTTGCTGGTTAACACCAGTCTTACCTCTGGCTGCGTGCCTTTATGCTGCTTTACATGTCTTGCATATAGGCAAATATCATATATGTGTCATTCTTGGCACATTCCTGACATTCTTAACGTGACTTAACACATCTGAATAGATTTCTTAATAGTGCATGTTGGTGTGTGATATTTGTGATTTTCGTGGAGCATGTTTCTGGCTGTCAGAAAATCTTCCACGAAAGTCACGCACCACCCTCATTTTGCCTCATGTCGTGGAGGTCGCAACTGAGCGTGTGGATCTGTCTTGATTAGTGGTGATCCTTAATACAGCATGACAGCGTTCTTCTTTGACATGCGCACAATTTAAACCCTGCTGCACCGCATTCAGTTTCATTGCTGAAGTATGCTGCAGTATGCAGTATTGCTGCAGTATGCTGAAGAAGGACAGTGATGCCAAGTCTGCTAAAAGTTTCGTTCCAATGCTCCTCAGCGCGCTCCTACAGGTGTTCCACCTGCTGCATGTGCCTGATGCTTGGGAAAATGAGCGAGACGAGAGCCGCGTGGAGCCACACATCTGGCTCTCTGTCTCCTCCTCCTCTCTGCGCCACTGCATGGCAGAGAGCACAACTAAGCATGCAGTCACAAAGTTCTTCTGGTGTGGATTTTCAGGCGCAAACTGGAGCAATCTGAATTGTTCAGCAACTGACACTTGGATGAATACGGGTGGATGTGTGGAGACAATTCGCCTCATTCACAATGTGACAGAACTTAACATTGCGCTGTTACGCACAACAGTGCACAACAATGCGGAACATTATTCTTGACCATGCGTAATGGTTCCTGATAATTCTCCAGCAACACGTGCCATTAATCGTAATGCGTGGTAACATGTTGCAGCAGTTCCTAAGGACACCTGATACCTCTGCCCCGAATCATCACATTCCTGATCAGTGGCCAAGAATGTATACTTCGTGGCATTCGTGACGTGCCATCGATATGTGTAAACGCAGCTTTAGCTTTTACACATGCTGTGCTGAAACCTTTAATTAAAAAGAAAAATGGTGATCTTTCCATCCTTTCTAATTTTAGGGCTGTATGTCAACTCCTCTTTTTATCTAAGGTGTTAGAGAGAGCAGTCTAGTTGCAGTCATTTTTAGCTCAGCATGACATTAATGAAAAGTTTCAATCTGGCTTCAAACCCAGACATAGCACCGACACTGCTTTACTGAGAGTTTTTAAAGATTTGATTTTAGCTGCCGACTCGGGTAGTCCTGCTATCCTGATGCTTTTAGACTTGTCAGCTGCCTTTGATACATTGAACCACATGATTCTGCTGCATCGTCTTGAGCAGTGTGTGGGCATTACAGGCTCTGCTCTCACCTGGTTCAGTTATTACCTCACAGAGCGAAGCTTTTCTGTACAGCTGGGCCACTTTTCTTCAGATGTGGCCCACTGACCTGTGGAGTCACTGAAGGCTCCATTCTAGGTCCTATTCTTTTCCTTTTGTACATGTTGCTTCTCGGCGGTATCTTTCGAAAATACCAAATATCTTTCCATTGCTTTGCCACTAAGGTCGTTAGGCAATGCCCCAATGCAGCCATTATTGGATTGTTTGAGTGAGGTCAAATTTTGGATGAGTGCTAACCTATTAAATCTTAATGAATACGGGGTTATCCTGTTTGGGGGGAGCACTTCCATAGCCTGCTCTGCTGATGTCTTGGGTCCCCTGGGTTCCAAGGTTCCAACATTCACTTCTGTGTGAAGAAACTTGGGGTGATTTTTCACAGCCATTTTAAATTTGATAAGCAGATCAGTGCAGTTGTTAGAACAAGTTTCTTCCAACTCTGTCTCCAAGTCCAAGCCATATTTCTCTAGGACTGATCTTGAGAATGTTATCCACGCCTTCATCACAAGAAGACTATTATTGAAACTCTTTGTACGTTGGCTTGGATCAGACCTCTCTAAACCACCTCCAGCTTATCCAGAACGCAGCTTCTCTTCTTCTTTTGGGAAAGAAAATGTCTGACCACATTACGCCGGTCTTGGCTACTCTTCACTGGCTTCCAGTCTGTTACCGAGTTGATTTTAAACTTCTTTTAATTGTTTTTAAAGCCCTCAATGGCCTGGCCCTAGTATATCTTTTGGAGCTTCTTTTTCCTTACACCCCAACCAGAGCCTTATGGTCTTCTGACCAACTGTTGCTGGAGGTGCCTAAAACCAGATTAAAGATGAGAGGTGACAGAACCATTGCAGTGGCTGCCCCCAGGCTCTGGAATAGTATCCCCTTTAATATTAGATCATCCCTGTCCCTCTTTAAAACCTATTTCTTTTCTCTGGCGTTTCCTAAATGAGCGATTACTGTGGTGTGTCGCCTTGGGTCCTGCCGGATTTCTGCTTTTTCTCTCTCTCTCTCTCCTCAAGTGGTTGTACACGGAGCTGATTGGGGATTGTCACACTTGCCACTCATCACTGTGCAAAGTACAACCCCAATTCCAATGAAGTTGGGACATTGTGTAAAATGTAAATAAAAACAGAATAATGATTTGCAAATCCTCTTCAATCTATATTCAATTGCATACACCACAAAGACAAGATATTTAATGTTCAAACAGATAAACGTTGATGTTTTTGTGCAATATTTGCTCATTCTGAGATTGATGCCTGCAACACCTTTCAAAAAAGCTGGGACAGTGGTATGTTTACCACTGTGATACCTCACCTTTCCTTCTAACAACACTCAATAAGTGTTTGGGAACTGAGGACACTAATTGTTGAAGCTTTGTAGGTGGAATTATTTCCCTTTCTTGCTTGATGTACAACTTCAGTTGTTCAACAGTCTCCATTGTCTTATTTTGCACTTCATAATGCGCCACACATTTTCAATGGGCGACAGGTCTGGACTGCAGGCAGTCCAGTCAAGTAACCACACCCTTTTACTACAAAGCCACGCTGTTGTAAGACGTGCAGAATGTGGCTTGGCATTGTCTTGCTGAAATTAGCAGGGACGTCCCTGAAAAAGTCTTTGCTTGGATGGCAGTATGTGTTGCCATCACAGATGTGTTGCCCATGCCATGGGAACTAACACAACCCCATTGTTGTGTGGGCCGCCAGAAGAGGAGGTACTGCTGGCCCACCACCAGAGGGCGCCCTGCCTGAAGTGCGGGCTTCAGGCACGAGAGGGCGCTGCCACCACGGACACAGCCGGGGGTGACAGCTGTCACCCATTCATGCTTCATCATCTCACTCCATAAAACCCGGACGTCATCTCCACCTCATTGCCGAGATATCGTCGAACCGTTCAGGTACTATTCTCAGCCTTAAAGTAAACTGTGTGTCAGTCTGAACTCTTTTTTGCAGCCGCTTTCCTGTGGTGTTCCTTATCTGTGAGACCGGCGTTTGGTGTGATCAGCGACGGCTTCGCTTCACACCTCTACCAGATAAGTGGGTAGACAGGAGCTGCACGAGTGTGTGTTAGAGGTGGAGGTGGAATTCCCACCGTTGTTGTTACTGGATGTGCACACACCCATATCTTATTGTCTCTGCTCCCTGCCAGCAGTACCAGATCCGACCTTCGAATACGGTGGCCACCTGGGGACTCGGGACTTGGCGGCTCCAGTATTCTCCGGGTTCGGTGGCGGAGGAAATCGTGTGGTTCCGGTTCATCTCAGGACAGACGTCTTCTATCCTCAAGCCTGCCCACACGTCACCCTTGTGATTGACTGTCTGTAAAATTTCACATTCCTCTGTGTTGTTCTCATTCACAACAGTAAAGTGTTCATATTCGACTCTTTCATTGTCCGTTCATTTACGCCCCCTGTTGTGGGTCCATGTCACTACACTTTCACAACACCCATACCATCACAGATGCTAGCTTTTGAACTTTGCGCTGGTAACAATCTGGATGGTCTTTTTCCACTTTTTTCCAGAGGACACAATGTCCATAATTTCCAAAAACAATTATAAATGTGGACTCATCAGATCACAGTACACTTTTCCACTTTGCGTCTGTCCATTTCAAATGAGCTCAGGCCCAGAGAAGACGCCGCCGTTTCTGGATGTTTTTGATGTATGGCTTTCACTTTGCATGGTAGAGTTTTAACTTGCACTTGTAGATGTAACGACGAACTGTGTTAACTGACAATGGTTTTCTGAAGTTTTCCTGAGCCCACGGAGTAAGATCTTTTACACAATGCACTGCCGCCTGAGGGATCGAAGGTCACAGACATTCAATGTTGGTTTTCGGCCTTGCTGCTTACGTGTCGAAAGTTCTCCAGATTCTCTGAATCTTTTGATTATATTATGGACTGTAGATGATGGAATCCCTAAATTCCTTGCAAATGAATGTTGAGAAACATTGTTCTTAAACTGTTGGACTATTTTTTTCACGCAGTTGTTCACAAAGTGGTGATCCACGCCACATCTTTGCTTGTGAACGGCTGAGCCTTTTGGGGATGCTCATTTTATACCCAATCATGACACTCACCTGTTTCCAATTAAACTGTTCACCTGTGGAATGTTCCAAACAGGTGTTCTTTGAGCATTTATCAACTTCCCCAGTCTTTTGTTGCCCTTGTCCCAGCTTTTTAGAAATGTGTTGCAGGCATCCATTTCAAAATTAGTAAATATTTGCACAAAAACAAAAAAAAGTCTATCAGTTTGAACATTAAATATCTTGTCTTTGTGGTGTATTCAGTTGAATATAGGTTGAGGAGGATTTGCAAATCATTGTATTTTGTTTTTATTTACATTTTACACAACGTCCCAACTTCACTGGAATTGGGGTTGTATATAACCCGGTTCTACACATAAATCTGCGCCAAAAACTCAGTTTCCTTGACCTGGTAACCTGACCTCTCTATCAGTCTGTATAGAGTTTTTTTTGTATGTTCCTACGCAGGTTTTGTCTGCCTTTTGGCTTGGGTGTCAAAACACTTCTGTAGCTCTCCGTGAGCTAATTTGATTGCTGTGAGCACTCAGCTGCTCCTATTGTGCTGATGTGCCACCTGTTAGTCACTTACCTGTCTGTCATCTCCTTTCCCGTTTCCATCGACTCCGTGGATGACAACCTGGCCCCAATCATGGATCAATCTGCACTTCGCTTCGCCCTGGGCTCTGTACTAGCAGATTATGGCTCCCTAATTCCACCGCAGGTCGGGCGGTGTCTCCTCTCCTCAGACCACCTTGCAGTATTCCTAGTTTGTAGCACTTTGTCCATCATTTTTGTAACAAATCTTGTGGCTCATCTACTTTCTCTGTTCCCTGCATTCTGGGTCCAATTCCATCCAGGCAAACCGTAACAGATTATATCTCTGTTTCACCTTAGTATTTCTTCTGTTTTTCCTGTTGCTTAAAGTAGACCTGCATTGAAATAAATGCAGTCAGATCTTTGGACCATAAAATGACTTATATTTACACATAAGATCCTTCTGAATGTAGTAAAGTAAATCTGCAAGCCCAGATCTGTCATTCAACGGAGAAATCTTAGTTTAATAATGACACATTTACAGCTAAAATTTAGCCCTCCGCAAAACTGTCAGCACATCCGGGACGCTGCCAAGACATCAGAGAGAAGACCCTATCCCAGCACGCACTGCGCGCACCAACTGTAATTTGTGGATTTACATCAGTTTCCATCTCTTACAAAAGCACCTTTTTATTGTCTTATACAGAAGGATCGACTTTTTTAAAACTTCATATTGTCTTGCGGTACATTTGGTGAGTATACATTTCATTTATTGCTGCTTGAAAATGACTTTTGGGGACTTTTTCATACGCCCATTTAATTGAGTGGTGTCAAATTGAAAATCTACTGTCTTTAGCCTCCGGTGTTACCGTCGCGGGGTACGAATGTGGGACCTACAAAGAATTCAAGTCATTAAAAAGATATAAACCTCTCTCAGTGGCCATGGAGCTCTGCGGCTCCGATTACCGAGACCGTGTGGCGCTGCGGATTTTGCCGCAAGAAGTCTGTCCTTGCGGGCAACAGGTGTCATCGGCCGCTCCGTATCAAAACAGCAAGCTCAGTCTCTGGACTTGTTGCCAAGTTGGCCGCACCTCCATTCAGTAGACAGGGAGGTGGTGCCGGCTGCACAGCAGACACGAGGGCGGTGTGAGTGGCCCGCTCCGGTGTTTACCGAGCCTGTAGACTCGGTAAGCGCATCAGAGGCAGTGAGAGCAAGGCATCGGAGAAGAATGTCGCCCGCTGTCGATGTCGCCGCTGATCTGAGCATGCAGAGCTGTATCTCACATTCATTGCAGCTTACTTTTGGATGTTGAAACCAGGATGTGTGTAACAGTAACATTACTAACAGATAAAATCAATTTCAATGCGGGATCGGACAGAAGGCGTGAGCGCTCCATCTTCTGCCTCACGTCACTGCAATGTCCCGGATGTACAAAGTTTTCGCGGAGAGTCAAATTTTAGCTGCAAATTTGTCATTTTTAAACAAAGATTTCTCCACTGAATTACAAAGTTGGGCTTGCAGATTTACTTTACTGCATTCATAAGGGTCTTATAAATACATATCAGCTATTTCTTTCTGAGATCTGACTACATTTATTTCAATGCAGGTTTACTTTAATGCTGACAAATTTTACCTTATTTGTAGTCTTTCGGTAGCATGGCCCAAGCAGAGTCATTCTTTTAAGTCTGGTCTGCTTGAGGTTTCTTCCTCAATATCTTCGGAGGAAGTTTTTCCTTACCACTGTTGCCTGTGTGCTTGCTCTAGGGGTTAGCAAGGTTAGACTTATGTGTTTCACCTGAGGCGGCGTTCCTGTGATCTGGCGCTATGTAAATAAAATAAAATTCAATTCAATTAAAATTATTTCCTCCTACTTTTTACTCTTTTATCTGTTTTATTGCATGTTGTAATTTTACTGTTATTTTTAATTCATTTATTTATGATTCAGGGTAACATGGTGCCCATTTTTAAATTATGTACAGCACTTTGGTCGACTGCTGTCATTTTAAATGTGCTTTAGAAATAAAGGTTGAGTTGAGTTGCTTACAGCAGATATCAGAAAAGACCACTGTTGCCTGTGTGCTTGCTCTAGAGGTTGGTAAGGTTAGACCTTACTTATGCGTTTCACCTGAGGCGGCGTTGTTGTGAGTTGGCGCTATGTAAATAAAATAAAATAAAATTAAATTAAATTAAAATAAATTATTTAAAGGTTGAGTTGAGTTAGTTACAACAGATATCAGAAAGGACAAAAAAAAAGCTGGACTCGCATGCCTTTCTAGCAGGGGGCAGTAAACCTTCTTTATACTAAAAGTGTGAGTGTAAGTGCATATAATTGTAAATATGTTAAAAATACATGGATGACACAAGAAACTGTAAACACTTATTTCCATTGTGGTCCATTTAAAAATAAAATTACAAAATAGAAGTAATAATAAAATAAAAATAATATGAGCGAAGTGTCGCGAAGCTGTGCGACGCTCACTCATGGTACAGGGCGTCCTAAACAGGAATCCACAGTAAAACGAAATGTTCAAATGTCAAACACTTCCTGGATCGACACTTTGACAGATGAGATCCCAAGGAATCTCGCGGGAACTTAGTGTCAAGCTCACACTCAAACACGAAGTGCCAAATTCTCAGTCACAGTGAAACAGGAAATGTCTGATGTTGAACACTTCCTGGCATGTGTGGAACTAGAGCGGAGGCTGGGGTTTGACTGGACTGCCCCGAAATCTGATTGGTCACAGATGACTGACATGTCACAGCACCACACGTCTAGTTGAAAGACCTGCATTTTCAAATCGGTGAGTCACACTGACTGCTAGGTTCCTCCTGTCCAGTAGTTTGTGCTGGGTACCACAAAAAGTTCTAATCCACCTCAGTAGAAGAAGAAAATGTTTGCTTCAGATTTGAACTGAACACGTCGTTTGAACTATGGACTTCTAATCAAACCATACTTATATTGGTGTGTAAACGACTGTATTTTATGTCAGAAATGAGGTCCAGGCTGTTAAAAGCAACATTTCTCCTTTAATCCTGGTTGCCTTATATACACATGTTTAAGCTAACATGCAACAGCTGGTTCATGCTCTGTTGGCTTATTAGTGCAGCAGATAACTGAAACAATGCTTCAAATGGTGATACAAGCATCAAATTCAGCACAAATACAGCTGGAGCAAAATTAATGGAGCAACTTTAACTTTTGACCCCTGTACAAACTGAAACTGACCTCTGTCACCATTCTTGCTGCTTTTACCTCATAACTCCATAACATTCCGTCAGATTGTCCAAACTATACCTTTTTGGAATCTTTGTGATCAGGCAAATAATGTGGTGTAGTTTTCAATATGATTGGAGCATCTTTTAAGTTTGACCCCTGTGTAATTCTTCAGTTGACCCCTACCTGGCTGCCTATTGAAAATTCAAGTGACCAATCATATGTGTGTGTGTGTGTGTGTGTGTGTGTGTGTGTGTGTGTGTGTGTGTGTGTGTATATATATATATATATATATATATATATATATATATATATATATATATATATACACACATATACATACACTCAACAAAAATATAAACGCAACACTTGGTTTTGCTTCCATTTTGTATGAGATGAACTCAAAGATCTAAAACTTTTTCCACATACACAATATCATCATTTCCCTCAAATATTGTTCACAAACCAGTCTAAATCTGTGATAGTGAGCACTTCTCCTTTGCTGAGATAATCCATCCCACCTCACAGGTGTGCCATACCAAGATGCTGATTAGACACCATGATTAGTGCACAGGTGTGCCTTAGACTGTCCACAATAAAAGGTCACTCTGAAAGGTGCAGTTTTGTTTTATTGGGGGGGGATACCAGTCAGTATCTGGTGTGACCACCATTTGCCTCATGCAGTGCAACACATCTCCTTCCATCTTCCATCTTCCTTCGGACTGCGAGTTATCTGAAACTGTCAGTTAATGAGGTTGACCAAAAAAAACATAAAATCAGTTTACCTTGCCATATTACAATAGTTTTGATCATTTGAAGCGTGATTCCTTCCTGGATGGTGATGATTTCTTCATCTTGAATGGGTTCTGGATCGTCTTCCTACTCAGGCTGTTGCACTTCAGCAATGAGGGCTTTGTCAGTGTGGATGATTCTGGACGATTCAAAGTTTTTGATGTGACCTTCCTCTTTAGATCCTTCCCACCGGTTCAGATTGGGCCAGAATTTATACACACACCCGCTCCTCGCGCCCGTAGCTAGCGCAAAATTATACTCCCACCCACCCCTCCCAAAAAGTCAAATCAAAATTGACTTTTATATAGTAGTCTAAGTTTTCGGGGTCCACAAATAGACTTTAAGTAAAGCTGATATGAACACCAGTTAACTGGGTTTACCTGTATGTATGTGTGTGTGTGTGTGTATATACACTCAACAAAAATATAAACGCAACACTTTTGGTTTTGCTCCCATTTTGTATGAGATGAACTCAAAGATCTAAAACTTTTTCCACATATACAATATCACCATTTCTCTCAAATATTGTTCACAAACCAGTCTAAATCTGTGATGGTGAGCACATCTCCTTTGCTGAGATAATCCATCCCACCTCACAGGTGTGCCATATCAAGATGCTGATTAGACACCATGATTAGTGCACAGGTGTGCCTTAGACTGCCCACAATAAAAGGCCACTCTGAAAGGTGCAGTTTTATCACGCAGCACAATGCCACAGATGTCGCAAGATTTGAGGGAGCGTGCAATTGGCATGCTGACAGCAGGAATGTCAACCAGAGCTGTTGCTCGTGTATTGAATGTTCATTTCTCTACCATAAGCCGTCTCCAAAGGCGTTTCAGAGAATTTGGCAGTACATCCAACCAGCCTCACAACCGCAGACCACGTGTAACCACACCAGCCCAGGACCTCCACATCCAGCATGTTCACCTCCAAGATCGTCTGAGACCAGCCACTCGGACAGCTGCTGGAACAATCGGTTTGCATAACCAAAGAATTTCTGCACAAACTGTCAGAAACTGTCTCAGGGAAGCTCATCTGCATGCTCGTCATCCTCATCTGGGTCTCGACCTGACTCCAGTTCGTTGTTGTAACCGATTTGAGTGGGCAAATGCTCACATTCGCTGCCGTTTGGCACGTTGGAGAGGTGTTCTCTTCACGGATGATGCGAAGGAGATGTGTTGCACTGCATGAGGCAAATGGTGGTCACACCAGATACTGACTGGTTTCCCCCCCCCCAGTAAAACAAAACTGCACCTTTCAGAGTGGCCTTTTATTGTGGGCAGTCTAAGGCACACCTGTGCACTAATCATGGTGTCTAATCAGCATCTTGATATGGCACACCTGTGAGGTGGGATGGATTATCTCAGCAAAGGAGAAGTGCTCACTATCACAGATTTAGACTGGTTTGTGAACAATATTTGAGGGAAATGGTGGTATTGTGTATGTGGAAAAAGTTTTAGATCTTTGAGTTAATCTCATGCAAAATGGGAGCAAAACCAAAAGTGTTGCGTTTATATTTTTGTTGAGTATATATATATATATATATATACATACACACACACAGAAATTAATTATAGCACATAATTAATTACAGCACATTAATGCAGAATGTCTGTAAAATGTAACCTGTTGTGGTTATACGTTGTATATTCAAAAGCATATACTGTGTAAATATGTAGGAACAGGAAATATTTCCTTTAATCACAATAAAAAAAATATTTTAAGATAGACAGTGCTTATAAGAAAACCCAGAAGACTTAGGTGACTGTGGTGTAGGTACTTGCTGGGATGCAAAAATAATGTAGTGTTCATACTCACAGGATATTCTGGAACAACACTTCTGTAAACTTCATAGAATTCTTCTGCATTTGCTCGGTCCACAGTGAACTGTGCAAAAAACAATGTGGGGGGGGGGGGGGGTGTACAAACATGTCTTTCAATACAAAATATGTGGAGACTGCATGCCAGGCAAGATTTTTGATAGGCTTTGTTTGAAGAGAGGACATAATGATGGGAAACATTTCAGCCCAGTCACATATGTTTGTGTGCTTCGATGTGCAACAGCACAATCATCTCATGAAACCTTCAGTAGTTCTGATGCAAATCCAAGAGATGTATTGAGAACATAAATGATGCAAAAGCCTACCTTTACAAATAAATGCGCTGCACAATTAATCAATTATTTGCATTAATTTTTTTTCCATTATTACATAACAAGCCGTGTGTCACTGTGCTGATAAAAACCCTCACTGTTTCTATTTTTGTGCTGAAGCCCAGAATGTGCTTTGAATCTCTTTGAATCTAAAACCAAAGACCATGAGATGTCACAGCTAGAAGCAGCATCCTCCAGATAAATTATGAGGTCAGGTTGTCTCAAAGTCAAAACTATACACGTTTAGATGCCAGGGAGCTGATGTCATAAATCCTGTTATCACCACCTTGGTGAGCCAGAAAGAACTTCTCCAGTTGCAGTGACTGGCAAGTCACTAATCTCAGTGTACAATATTTGCTAAGGTTGATTATTTAATTAGCAGGTGGAATCATTGTAAAACTACTGCTTGTTAATGAGCAGCTTATTAAAGTGTGACTCCACTGCTGACATTATGCGTAAGGCTCCATTCACAGCTGTGATTCTCTTTCTTTTACACCGGATACATTTAGCCTCAGCCCATCTTTCGAATATGATTTTTTTTTTGAATACTCGTATGTGTTCTGTGGGTTGATTTTAGCTCACCTCCAAACTGTCAGTTGTACTTAATGATTGTGTATTTTATGGAAGAAAAGGCAGTGTGTTAAATTGTCCAGGCAGATTGTTTGCATGCTGTACTACAACTAGTGTTATGTGTCGGACGCAGCTCGGAGAACCGACCAGCGTTTGAAGGACCCAGTATGAAATAAGCAGAGCACGGTACAAAGGCTAACTGAATTTAATACATAACAGTGATCATAATAATAATAACAGGTGCGGTCTGGCGTGGTGCGCTCCCAGCAGCGCTAACGGTCCGGAGCCAGAAGCTGTTTCGGACCCAAGGACCCCGCCGACACCCCCCAGGTGGCCGCAACAACCGAGTCTGTGAAAGAAGGAACCATTATGTGAGTCCACACTCTACACACAGAACACTTAAAGGTGTACAAACAGCAAACACTTCCTGGCTTGATTACTGATCAGCTTCCAACCTGCAGGCATGGAACATCTCGTTCACAAATCACCACCGCAGTGGAAGCTGATACATGACTAACATACAGCTCAATACAATAAGGTGTGAGGGACACCACATTTACTGACTGTATAACTGTTAGTCACAAAATCCAACGTACCTCAGGAAGTGTGCTGACGAGCGTGAGACCTCACCCTCTCCTCTTTCACAGACCGTGCATCAAACCTGGACATTCTCAGCGTCCGCTGCTGATGAGATGGCTCCCAAGACGACGATCTCACCCGTCTGGTCACAAGGTCGAGTCTCTGGCAAATGCACACTGTGCACTTCAGTCTTAAATGCCAACATACTCCAATCCCTCCAGATGCACCTCAGCTGTGAGTCCTGACGAGTCGCAGGTGATCAGGGTGAAGTCCTAACAGCCTCAGCAACACAGCCACTCAGTCCCAAATGCATGCCACCTGGGAGGAAACACAAAAGGCAAACAAACCAGCAGCCAGGCCCCCCCAGCCATACAACAACTAGCAAACATCCATCCATCCATCCATCCATCCAATTTCTTCCACTTTATCCGGAAGTCGGGTCGCGGGGGCAGCAGCTCAAGCAAAGCCGCCCAGACCTCCCGATCCACACACACCTCCCCCAGCTCCTCCGGGGGAACCCCAAGGCGTTCCCAAGCCAGCCGAGAGATGTAGTCCCTCCAGCGTGTCCTGGGTCTTCCCCAGGGCCTCCTCCCAATGGGACGTGCCCGGAACACCTCTCCAGCGAGGCGTCCAGGAGGCATCCGGAAAAGATGCCCAAGCCACCTCAACTGACTCCTTTCGATGTGGAGGAGCAGCGGCTCGACTCCGAGCTCCTCCCGAGTGACAGAGCTCCTCACCCTATCTCTAAGGGAGCGCCCAGCCACCCTGCAGAGGAAACTCATCTCGGCCGCTTGTACTCGCGATCTCGTTCTTTCGGTCATGAGCCAAATCTCTTGACCATAGGTGATTATCGGTACGTAGATCGATCGGTAAATCGAGAGCTTTGCCCCCCTACTCAGCTCTCTCTTCACCACGACGGTCCGATACAGCGACCGCATCACTGCAGATGCTGCACCGATCCGTCTATCGATCTCACGCTCCATCCGTCCCTCACTCGTGAACAAGACCCCGAGATACTTAAACTCCTCCACTTGAGGCAAGGACACTCCACCGACCTGAAGAGGGCAAAGCACCTTTTTCCGGTCGAGAACCATGGCCTCGGATTTGGAGGTGCTGATTTTCATCCCGGACGCTTCACACTCGGCTGCAAACCACCCCAGTGCACGCTGAAGGTCCTGATTTGACGAAGCCAACAGAACCACATCGTCCGCAAACAGCAGAGATGAGATTCTGTGGTTCCCAAACCAGAACCCCTCTACACCCTGGCTGCGCCTAGAAATTCTGTCCATAAAAATAATGAACAGAACCGGTGACAAAGGGCAGCCCTGGTGGAGGCCAACGTCCACTGGAAACAGGTTTGACTTACTACCGGCAATGCGAACCAAGCTCTTGCTGTCGTACAGGGACCGGATAGCCCTTAGCAAAGGACCCCGGACCCCGTACTCCCAGAGCACTCCCCACAGGGCGCCCCAAGGGACACGGTCGAACGCCTTCTCCAGATTCACAAAACACATGTGGACTGGTTGGGCGAACTCCCATGAAGCCTCCAGCACCTGATGGAATGTGTAGAGCTGGCCCAGTGTGCCACGACCAGGACGAAAACCACACTGCTCCTCCTGAATCCAAGGTTCGACCATCGGTCGAATTCTCCTCTCCAGTACTCTGGAATAGACCTTACCGGGGAGGCTGAGGAGTGTGATCCCCTATAGTTGGAACACACCCTCCAGTCCCCCTTCTTAAACAGAGGGACCACCACCCCGGTCTGCCAATCCAGAGGCACTGTCCCTGATCTCCATGCGATGTTGCAGAGGTGTGTCAGCCAAGACAGTCCCACAACATCCAGAGACTTAAGGTACTCAGGACGGATTTCATCCACCCCAGGAGCCTTGCCACTGAGGAGCTTTCTAACGACCTCTGTGACTTCGGCCTGGGTAATGGATGAGTCCGCCTCTGAATCCCCAGTCTCTGCTTCCTCTTCGGAAGACGTGACAATGGGATTGAGGAGATCCTCGAAGTACTCCTTCCTCCACCCAACAACATCCCCAGTCAGGGTCAACAGCTCCCCACCCGCACCGTAAACAGTGCTGGTGGAGAGCTGCTTCCGCCTCCTGAGGCATCGGACGGTTTGCCAGAATCTCTTCGAGGCCGACCGATAGTCCTCCTCCATAGCCTCCCCGAACTCCTCCCAGACCCGAGTTTTTGCCTCTGCAACCACACGGGCTGCAGCACGCTTGGCCTGCCGGTTACCTGTCAGCTACCTCTGGGGTTCCACCTGCAACAAAGATAAGTAGGACTCCTTCTTCAGCTTGATGGCATCCCTTACTTCCGGTGCCCACCACCGGGTTCGGGGATTGCCGCCACGACAGGCACCAGAGACCTTGCGACCACAGCTATGAGCGGCCGCATCGACCATGGAGGTGGAGAACATGGTCCACTCGGACTCCGTGTCTCCAACCTCCCCCGGGATCTGGGAGAAGCTCTCCCGGAGGTGGGAGTTGAAGACCTCGCTGACAGAGGGTTCCGCCAGTCGTTCCCAGCAGACCCTCACGATATGTTTGGCCTGCAAGGTCTGATGGGCTTCCTTCCCTCCCAGCGGATCCAACTCACCACCAGGTGGTGATCTGTCAACAACTCTGCCCCTCTCTTCACCCGAGTGTCCGAGACATGTGGCCGAAGGTCAGATGATACGACTACAAAGTCGATCATCGACCTCTGGCTCAGGGTGTCCTGGTGCCACGTGCACTTATGGACACCCTTGTTCTCGAACATGGTGTTCGTGATGGACAAACTGTGACTAGCACAGAAGTCCAACAACTGAACACCACTCGGGTTCAGATCGGGGAGGCCGTGCTTCCTGATCACCTCCCTCCAGGTCTCACTGTCGCCGCCCACGTGGGCGTTGAAATCACCCTGGAGAACAATGGAGTCCCCAGTCTGAGCGCTATCTAGTACCCCTCCCAGGGACACCAGGAAGGTCGGGTACTCTGCCCTGCTGCTCGGCCCGCAGGCCGAGACAACGGTGAGAGACCTGTCCCCGACCCAAAGGCATAGGGAAGCGACTCTCTCGTTCACCGAAGTGAACTCCAACACATGGCGACTGAGCTGGGGAGCAATAAGCAATGTGACCCCAGCTCTCCGCTTCTCCATGTGGGCAACGCCAGAAAAATGAAGCGTCCAGCCCCTCTCCAGGAGTTGGGTACCAGAGCCCAAGCTGTGCGTGGAGGTGAGCCCGACTATCTCTAGTCGGTATCTCTCAACCTCCTGCACAAGCTCAGGCTCCTTCCCCCCTAGCGAGGTGACATTCCACGTCCCAACAGCCAGGGGCTGTGAGCATGGACCGGGCCAGCGGGCCACCCGCCATCGACCGCCACCCAATCCTCTCTGCACCCGACCCCCATGGCCCCCTCTGCAGGTGGTGAACCCACAGGAGGGCGGGCCCACGTCGCTCTTTCGGGCTGAGCCCGGCTGGGCCCCATGGGCTAAGGCCCGACCACCAGGCACTCGCGCGAGCCCCAGGCCTGGCTCCAGGGTGGAGCCCCGGCTCCGCCATACTGGGCGACGTCTCGGTCCTTGATTTTTTACTGGTCATGGAGGTTCTGAACTGCTCTTAGTCTGACCCGTCACCTAGGACCTGTTTGCCTTGGGAGACCCTACAGGGATCACAAAGCCCCCGACAACATAGCTCCTAGAATCATCCGGGTATGCAAACTCCCCCACCACGATAAGGTACTGAACGTACTTAGGGTGCCCTGACACTCGGTGCGACTTTGATCCACGCACTTACACACACACACTGCCGTGCGGGAGAGTAAACCCGTCTCAAACCCATTGTAAACTGTGTGCAGCTTTGTGCAAGTGCACAAAGAAAATTTTGAAATGTTCAAAATCTCCATCACACATTAATTACATGAACTTCATGTGAACATTGCGCAAACAATTAAAAAACACTGAGTGTGAGTATGAGTGATTGCGTCAGCACACCGCATCACAGCGCAGTTTGTCTGAATGATTACAATGAGTTGTTAAATCTATCATAAACAGAATTTTACAGCTACTCATAAGAAGGAAAGAACATGCAACTGGTTTACCAAACCATTACGATATAAACATTACAAATACATACAGTAGTGTTCAGAATAATAGCAGTGCTATGTGACTAAAAAGATGAATCCAAGTTTTGAGTATATTTCTTATTGTTACATGGGAAACAAGGTACCAGTAGATTCAGTAGATTCTCACAAATCCAACAAGACCAAGCATTCATGATATGCACAGTCTTAAGACTATGAAATTGGGCTATTAGTACAAAAAAGTAGAAAAGGGGGTGTTCACAATAATAGCAGTGTGGCATTGAGTCAGTGAGTTCATCAGTTTTGTGTAACAAACAGGTGTGAATCAGGTGTCCCTATGTAAGGATGAAGCCAGCACCTGTTGAACATGCTTTTCTCTTTGAAAGCCTGAGGAAAATGGGACGTTCAAGACATTGTTCAGAAGAACAGCACAGTTCGATTAAAAAGTTGATTAGAGAGGGGAAAACTTATACGCAGGTGCAAAAAAATTATAGGCTGTTCATCTACAATGATCTCCAATGCTTTAAAATAGACAAAAAAAAAACAGAGAGGCATGGAAGAAAATGGAAAACAACCATCAAAATGTATAGAAGAATAACCAGAATGGCAAAGGCTCACCCACTGATCAGCTCCAGGATGATCAAAGACAGTCTGGAGTTACCTGTAAGTGCTGTGACAGTTACAAGACGCCTGTGTGAAGCTAATTTATTTGCAAGAATCCCCCGCAAAGTCCCTCTGTTAAATAAAAGACATTTGCAGAAGAGGTTAAAGAGAAATGGAGGAATATTTTGTGGACTGATAATGGATATGTCAAAATACCTGAAGAGGTCATGTTGCCTTATACTGAAGAGGACATGCCCTTGAAATGGGTGTTTCAACAAGACAATGACCCCAAGCACACTAGTAAACGAGCAAAATCTTGGTTCCAAACCAACAAAATTAATGCCTCGCAGATGTAAAGAAATCATGAAAAACTGTGGTTATACAACTAAATACTAGTTTAGTGATTCCACAGGATTGCTAAAAAAGCAGTTTGAACATAATAGTTTTGAGTTTGTAACGTCAACAGCAGATGCTACTATTATTGTGAACACCCCCTTTTCTACTTGTTTTTTTTTTACTAATAGCCCAATTTCATAGCCTTAAGAGTGTACATATCATGAATGCTTGGTATTGTTGTATTTGTGAGAATCTATTGAATCTACTGGTACCTTGTTTCCCATGTAACAATAAGAAATATACTCAAAACCTGGATGAATCTTTTTAGTCACATAGCACTACTGTTATTCTGAACACTACTGTACCTTTTAGACTGTTCCAAATACATTCTCCACCTCATGAAGTGGATGGGCGTGAGAGAGAGAAAAAAAAGGTCCAGCTGAAATGGTTCTCTGTGATTCTGGAAGCGATTAGAGGTGTTTTCAACAGCAAACTCTGACAGAAAATGATTAATCAAATATAAATATAAAGAAAGGCCTTCGGCCGAAACGTTATTATGAAATAAAACAGCGGCAGGACATCAATATTTTGAGTGTGCTATGCTTTTTCTTTATATTTGAGTTACTATTCCAGCATATGCACCTCAGCAGAGGATCTTGGTGTGCATTTTTTACCTACTTGTTTAGAAAATGATTAATCGCCACAAAATAATTATTTTATATAAGCAGCCACCAGCGCACTAAAGTGCAGCATCCAGCAGAACAAAGCATGGCATCCAGCTAGGAACACAGCAGGTGGGATCATCATGACAACATGTGTGCAAGTGCGTGGATCAAAGTCATGCAAATGTCAGGGCACCTTTAGAGGTGAGCTTCTGTTTAAAATAGAAGCACACATCGAAATATGCCTCAAAATATCCAATAGTGATAGGCCTGTTTGCCTATATGCCGAGCAGAACCAGTGTCACTTTTGTCCTCTCAGAATGGAGATGGCACTGCTGAATGTCTCTTGACAATATTAGGTCTATATACAATATATATCTCTATATATATCATATATACAACAAGACTATATGGAAACATGAGAAAGCAATATACACTCAACAAAAATATAAACGCAACACTTTTGGTTTTGCTCCCATTTTGTATGAGATGAACTCAAAGATCTAAAACTTTTTCCACATACACAATATCACCATTTCCCTCAAATATTGTTCACAAACCAGTCTAAATCTGTGATAGTGAGCACTTCTCCTTTGCTGAGATAATCCATCCCACCTCACAGGTGTGCCATATCAAGATGCGGATTAG
Source organism: Thalassophryne amazonica (assembly GCF_902500255.1). NCBI lineage: Eukaryota > Metazoa > Chordata > Actinopteri > Batrachoidiformes > Batrachoididae > Thalassophryne > Thalassophryne amazonica. Next base: position 102,289,826 of record NC_047112.1, on the reverse strand, counting down.
ACACCATGATTAGTGCACAGGTGTGCCTTAGACTGTCCACAATAAAAGGCCACTCTGAAAGGTGCAGTTTTATCACACAGCACAATGCCACAGATGTCACAAGATTTTAGGGAGCGTGCAATTGGCATGCTGACAGCAGGAATGTCAACCAGAGCTGTTGCTCGTGTATTGAATGTTAATTTCTCTACCATAAGCCATCTCCAAAGGCATTTCAGAGAATTTGGCAGTACATCCAACCAGCCTCACATTCGCAGACCACGTGTAACCACACCAGCCCAGGACCTCCACATCCAGCATGTTCACCTCCAAGATCGTCTGAGACCAGCCACTCGGACAGCTGCTGAAACAATCGGTTTGCATAACCAAACAATTTCTGCACAAACTGTCAGAAACCGTCTCAGGGAAGCTCATCTGCATGCTCGTCGTCCTCATCGGGGTCTCGACCTGACTCCAGTTCGTCGTCGTAACCGACTTGAGTGGGCAAATGCTCACATTCGCTGGCGTTTGGCACGTTGGAGAGGTGTTCTCTTCATGGATGAATCCCGGTTCACACTGTCCAGGGCAGATGGCAGACAGCGTGTGTGGCGTCGTGTGGGTGAGAAGTTTTCTGATGTCAGTGTTGTGGATCGAGTGGCCCATGGTGGCGGTGGGGTTATGGTATGGGCAGGCGTCTGTTATGGACGAAGAACACAGGTGCATTTTATTGATGGCATTTTGAATGCACAGAGATACCGTGATGAGATCCTGAGGCCCATTGTTGTGCCATACATCCAAGAACATCACCTCATGTTGCAGCAGGATAATGCACGGCCCCATGTTGCAAGGATCTGTACATAATTCTTGGAAGCTGAAAATGTCCCAGTTCTTGCATGGCCGGCATACTCACCGGACATGTCACCCATTGAGCATGTTTGGGATGCTCTGGACCGGCGTATACAACAGCGTGTACCAGTTCCTGCCAATATCCAGCAACTTCGCACAGCCATTGAAGAGGAGTGGACCAACATTCCACAGGCCACAATTGACAACCTGATCAACTCTATGCGAAGATGTGTTGCACTGCATGAGGCAAATGGTGGTCACACCAGATACTGATTGGTATCCCCCCCCCCCAATAAAACAAAACTGCACCTTTCAGAGTGGCCTTTTATTGTAGACAGTCTAAGGCACACCTGTGCACTAATCATGGTGTCTAATCAGCATCTTGGTATAGCACACCTGTGAGGTGGGATGGATTATCTCAGCAAAGGAGAAGTGCTCACTATCACAGATTTAGACTGGTTTGTGAACAATATTTGAGGGAAATGGTGATATTGTGTATGTGGAAAAAGTTTTAGATCTTTGAGTTCATCTCATACAAAATGGGAGCAAAACCAAAAGTGTTGCGTTTATATTTTTGTTGAGTGGTGTTGCGTTTATATTTTTGTTGAGTGTACTTTAGAAGACTAATTCAGATGAGTGTGTAAAATGGACACCAGAGCAGAATGTTATTTAAAAATTATTACAGCATTGTATTGACAGTAACATTAAAAAAATATTCATTCATAATTTTTTTACCATTTGAAGGGCTGAGATTTCAAATCCAGCTGCAGTTATAGAGTTCAAGATCTTCCCAGTCAGGCCTGTGAACACAACAGTGTTGTTAAAGTCCACTCCAGGAGCACAGCAGTGTAACACCTTCACTTTATACAAAACCTTTAGTGCTGCAATAAAACAGTAAAGTGTGATCCCAATGATTTACAGTAATCTGACATAGTTAATGATTGTTACAATTGGTAGCAGTACTTACTGCAGTAATACAACCTAGAACTCCTGGCATGAATGACATTTCACATTAGAATGAAAAAAACTAGCTTGGCTTTAGTTTGTGTGTGTTTTATTGTAGCTGTAATGAAGTCATTATGATGCTCTTACACAAACAAGATTCATGTTATCTTGGGTTGTAAAATTCTCAAGTTGTAATGTCTTGTTTGGATAATGTGCAGTGAGCTTGTACAACAGATATGTGGAGGCTTAGAAGAGAGGAGAGACATCTTATCACCGGGCCTGTGTTGTATAAATGTTCAGCATCAGTGACAGAAGATGAACAGGGACAGTGAAGGTCAGACGGTCGCAGATATATAACTGAAAGAGAGAGCCAGCTTCAATAAAACAGCCGTGTACTCCTCGGGACATGACTTGCATAAAATTTCCATGCGTTGTAAATGCTGCTGTGTGTAATCAGAGTTTTCCTTTTCCATCATGTGGCACACTGAGTGCTGATAAATGTCTCCCTCAGTTGGGGAAGCATTCGGTCACAGTTAAGTGTGCATTAGGTAAGTAACCACCCCCAAGTCCCCTGTGCCCTCCCCAGGCGGCAGCCAGCAGCCTGTCTAGGATAGACGCGCTCGGTCCAGCTTCTAAAAGCAGCTGGTGCTGTTGCTAGGAGATCTTATTCTGGGTGCCTGGCAACAGAAGCTTCTCTATTCCAGTCATGTCTGAGTGCATTTTCAGTCACAACTTCCTTGTCATCATTGTGAGTGGCTCCAAGCAGCTCTAGAGTATATTAGCCTGAAAACCTAATCTTCAAAGGGAAGCAAATCAATCTTTGATACAATCTGACTTCAAACTCACAATCCCAGTTTGTGCTTAATTGCCTGAGACCTTCAAACATGGTTCATATTGTTTTGTCTAAGATGCCACCCAAATAACAAGAACACAGTCAGCATTGCAATTTCACAGATTCAGAACCAACACAACTTCCTGCACTTTTAATTAGGCACACTATAATTTTGCAATGCTAATGAATGCACAGTTTGACCCAAAAACCAGAATAAATAGGTGTCATCAGCTTCCAAAAAAAACTATGAGAATCGAGCAGGACTGTTGCTTTATTCAGTTACTTTAGCTAAAATTAGATGTGCATGTTCGCCTCAGTTCAACAGGAAAGTTATCTTGCATTCCAACAACATACCATACCATGCAAAACTTTTAGGTACCCAAAAAAAAATGTATAAAAACTGACTGTTTTAATGTTAATTAAAGAAACAAAACCATGAAAGTACAGTAGTGTTCAGAATAATAGTAGTGCTACATGACTAAAAAGATTAATCCAGGTTTTGAGTATATTTCTTATTGTCACATGGGAAACAAGGTACCAGTAGATTCAGTAGATTCTCACAAATCCAACAAGACCAGGCATTCATGATATGCACACTCCTATAGCTATGAAATTGGGCTATTAGTAAAAAAAGTAGAAAAGGGGGTGTTCACAATAATAGTAGTGTGGCATTCAGTCAGTGAGTTTGTCAATTTTGTGGAACAAACAGGTGTGAATCAGGTGTCCCCTATTTAAGGATGAAGCCAGCACCTGTTGAACATGCTTTTCTCTTTGAAAGCCTGAGGAAAATGGGACGTTCAAGACATTGTTCAGAAGAACAGCATAGTTTGATTAAAAAGTTGACTGTAGAGGGGAATACTTATACGCAGGTGCAAAAACATTATAGGCTGTTCATCTACAATGATCTCCAATGCTTTAAAATGGACAAAAAAAAAAAACAAAGACATGTGGAAGAAAATGGAAAACAACTATCAAAATGGATAGAAGAATAACCAGAATGGCAAAGGCTCACCCACTGATCAGCTCCAGGATGATCAAAGACAGTCTGGAGTTACCTGTAAGTGCTGTGACAGTTAGAAGACGCCTGTGTGAAGCTAATTTATTTGCAAGAATCCCCCGCAAAGTCCCTCTGTTAAATAAAAGACATTTGCAGAAGAGGTTACAATTTGCCAAAGAACACATCAAGTGGCCTAAAGAGAAATGGAGGAATATTTTGTGGACTGATGAGAGTAAAATTGTTCTTTTTGGGTCCAAGGGCCGCAGACAGTTTGTGAGATGACCCCCAAACTCTGAATTCAAGCCACAGTTCACAGTGAAGACAGTGAAGCATGGTGGTGCAAGCATCATGATCAATCAATCAATTTTTTTTTTATATAGCGCCAAATCACAACAAACAGTTGCCCCAAGGCGCTTTATATTGTAAGGCAAGGCCATACAATAATGATGTAAAACCCCAACGGTCAAAACGACCCCCTGTGAGCAAGCACTTGGCTACAGTGGGAAGGAAAAACTCCCTTTTAACAGGAAGAAACCTCCAGCAGAACCAGGCTCAGGGAGGGGCAGTCTTCTGCTGGGACTGGTTGGGGCTGAGGGAGAGAACCAGGAAAAAGATATGCTGTGGAGGGGAGCAGAGATCGATCACTAATGATTAAATGCAGAGTGGTGCATACAGAGCAAAAAGAGAAAGAAACAGTGCATCATGGGAACCCCCCAGCAGTCTACGTCTATAGCAGCATAACTAAGGGATGGTTCAGGGTCACCTGATCCAGCCCTAACTATAAGCTTTAGCAAAAAGGAAAGTTTTAAGCCTAATCTTAAAAGTAGAGAGGGTGTCTGTCTCCCTGATCTGAATTGGGAGCTGGTTCCACAGGAGAGGAGCCTGAAAGCTGAAGGCTCTGCCTCCCATTCTACTCTTACAAACCCTAGGAACTACAAGTAAGCCTGCAGTCTGAGAGCGAAGCGCTCTATTGGGGTGATATGGTACTACGAGGTCCCTAAGATAAGATGGGACCTGATTATTCAAAACCTTATAAGTAAGAAGAAGAATTTTAAATTCTATTCTAGAATTAACAGGAAGCCAATGAAGAGAGGCCAATATGGGTGAGATATGCTCTCTCCTTCTAGTCCCCGTCAGCACTCTAGCTGCAGCATTTTGAATTAACTGAAGGCTTTTTAGGGAACTTTTAGGACAACCTGATAATAATGAATTACAATAGTCCAGCCTAGAGGAAATAAATGCATGAATTAGTTTTTCAGCATCACTCTGAGACAAGACCGTTCTGATTTTAGAGATATTGCGTAAATGCAAAAAAGCAGTCCTACATATTTGTTTAATATGCGCTTTGAATGACATATCCTGATCAAAAATGACTCCAAGATTTCTCACAGTATTACTAGAGGTCAGGGTAATGCCATCCAGAGTAAGGATCTGGTTAGACACCATGTTTCTAAGATTTGTGGGGCCAAGTACAATAACTTCAGTTTTATCTGAGTTTAAAAGCAGGAAATTAGAGGTCATCCATGTCTTTATGTCTGTAAGACAATCCTGCAGTTTAGCTAATTGGTGTGTGTCCTCTGGCTTCATGGATAGATAAAGCTGGGTATCATCTGCGTAACAATGAAAATTTAAGCAATACCGTCTAATAATACTGCCTAAGGGAAGCATATATAAAGTGAATAAAATTGGTCCTAGCACAGAACCTTGTGGAACTCCATAATTAACTTTAGTCTGTGAAGAAGATTCCCCATTTACATGAACAAATTGTAATCTATTAGACAAATATGATTCAAACCACCGCAGCGCAGTGCCTTTAATACCTATGGCATGCTCTAATCTCTGTAATAAAATTTTATGGTCAACAGTATCAAAAGCAGCACTGAGGTCTAACAGAACAAGCACAGAGATGAGTCCACTGTCCGAGGCCATAAGAAGATCATTTGTAACCTTCACTAATGCTGTTTCTGTACTATGATGAATTCTAAAACCTGACTGAAACTCTTCAAATAGACCATTCCTCTGCAGATGATCAGTTAGCTGTTTTACAACTACCCTTTCAAGAATTTTTGAGAGAAAAGGAAGGTTGGAGATTGGCCTATAATTAGCTAAGATAGCTGGGTCAAGTGATGGCTTTTTAAGTAATGGTTTAATTACTGCCACCTTAAAAGCCTGTGGTACATAGCCAACTAACAAAGATAGATTGATCATATTTAAGATCGAAGCATTAAATAATGGTAGGGCTTCCTTGAGCAGCCTGGTAGGAATGGGGTCTAATAAACATGTTGATGGTTTGGATGAAGTAACTAATGAAAATAACTCAGACAGAACAATCGGAGAGAAAGAGTCTAACCAAATACCGGCATCACTGAAAGCAGCCAAAGATAACGATACGTCTTTGGGATGGTTATGAGTAATTTTTTCTCTAATAGTTAAAATTTTGTTAGCAAAGAAAGTCATGAACTCATTACTAGTTAAAGATAATGGAATACTCAGCTCAATAGAGCTCTGACTCTTTGTCAGCCTGGCTACAGTGCTGAAAAGAAACCTGGGGTTGTTCTTATTTTCTTCAATTAGTGATGAGTAGAAAGATGTCCTAGCTTTACGGAGGGCTTTTTTATAGAGCAACAGACTCTTTTTCCAGGCTAAGTGAAGATCTTCTAAATTAGTGAGACGCCATTTCCTCTCCAACTTACGGGTTATCTGCTTTAAGCTACGAGTTTGAGAGTTATACCATGGAGTCAGACACTTCTGATTTAAAGCTCTCTTTTTCAGAGGAGCTACAGCATTCAAAGTTGTCTTCAATGAGGATGTAAAACTATTGACGAGATACTCTATCTCCCTTACAGAGTTTAGGTAGCTACTCTGCACTGTGTTGTTATATGGCATTAGAGAACATAAAGAAGGAATCATATCCTTAAACCTAGTTACAGCGCTTTCTGAAAGACTTCTAGTGTAATGAAACTTATTCCCTACTGCTGGGTAGTCCATCAGAGTAAATGTAAATGTTATTAAAAAATGATCAGACAGAAGGGAGTTTTCAGGGAATACTGTTAAGTCTTCTATTTCCATACCATAAGTCAGAACAAGATCTAAGATATGATTAAAGTGGTGGGTGGACTCATTTACTTTTTGAGCAAAGCCAATAGAGTCTAATAATAGATTAAATGCAGTGTTGAGGCTGTCATTCTCAGCATCTGTGTGGATGTTAAAATCGCCCACTATAATTATCTTATCTGAGCTAAGCACTAAGTCAGACAAAAGGTCTGAAAATTCACAGAGAAACTCACAGTAACGACCAGGTGGACGATAGATAATAACAAATAAAACTGGTTTTTGGGACTTCCAATTTGGATGGACAAGTCTAAGAGACAAGCTTTCAAATGAATTAAAGCTCTGTCTGGGTTTTTGATTAATTAATAAGCTGGAATGGAAGATTGCTGCTAATCCACCGCCCCGGCCCGTGCTACGAGCATTCTGACAGTTAGTGTGACTCGGGGGTGTTGACTCATTTAAACTAACATATTCATCCTGCTGTAACCAGGTTTCTGTTAGGCAGAATAAATCAATATGTTGATCAATTATTATATCATTTACCAACAGGGACTTAGAAGAGAGAGACCTAATGTTTAATAGACCACATTTAACTGTTTTAGTCTGTGGTGCAGTTGAAGGTGCTATATTATTTTTTCTTTTTGAATTTTTATGCTTAAATAGATTTTTGCTGGTTATTGGTGGTTTGGGAGCAGGCACCGTCTCTGCGGGGATGGGGTAATGAGGGGATATGGGCATGTTTCTCCTACTATGGTGTTGAGCCTATATATCGCATACCAGGTATCATGGATCAGTTTGGATATGTCAAAATACTTGAAGAGGTCATGTTGCCTTATGCTGAAGAGGACATGCCCTTGAAATGGGTGTTTCAACAAGACAATGACCCAAGCACACTAGTAACCGAGCATAGCACTACTATTATTCTGAACACTACTGTACAAACATCATAAAAAATGTAGTTCTTGTAGTTACGTATATTACCAAACATAACAAAAAAATGTTTCCAATAATCGCGCTATAATAAAACAATCAAACGAACCCGAGTGGGGAAAAAAATGAAGAGACTTACTTGAAGGCGGGGGTGGTGGCCAAGTGGTTTGTGCACATGGTTTCAGTGCAGAAGGTTCCCATTTCAAACCCCACCCCTGCCACATTTCTCCATGCAATGTAGAGTTGCATGAGGAAGGGCATGTGGCGTAAAACTTGTGCTAATTCAAAATGCAGATCCACTCTGAATTTGCTGTGGCGACCCTGGGTGCAAAAACAATGGAGCAGCCGAATGGACTTACTAATAAAACAACCATAAACTTAACTAAATACAAGTTACAAGGGGCCCACTAAAAGAATTAGTTTTATAACAAACTTTTTTTCTTTTTGAAGGAGAGCAGTGGTCAGTTTAGATTTGTTTATGTGTAAATACTAGCTGCTGGGTGTTGGAGCTGATTAAGAGAAGTTTCTTATCATGCACAGGCATAACGGATCAGTTTAGATGAAGTACTTTCAAACTGATGTATTACACACAATTTGATTACGCGTAAGCTGGGTTTTCCTCATTATGCAGCCTTGGGGAGTTCAAGCTTTGTGCTTGTTTTTTCTTATTTTCCATCTCAGAAAGCGTAATTACTGTCAGGGTTTTCCAATTCAGCTGGTTCTTAGAATAAATTCACTATATACTCACCAGCCACTTTATTAGGTACGCCTTGCTAGTACTGGGCTAGACCTCCTTTTGCAGTCATAACTGCCTTAATTCTTCATGGCATAGATTCAACAGGGTATTGGAAACATTCCTCAGAGATCCTGGATCATGTCAACATGATGGTATCACATAGTCGCCCATTCAACCAGTCTACCTATTCTCCTTTGACCTCTGACATCAACAAGGGATTTTCATCCACACAACTGCTGCTCACTGGATATCTTCTTTTTTCTGGAGCATTCTCTGTAAATCCTAGAGATGCTTGTGAGTGAAAATCCCAGTACGTTTCTGAAATACTCAGACCAGCCCGTCTGGCACCAACTACCATGCCACGTTCAAAGTCACTTAAATCCACTTTCTTCCCCATTCTGATGCTCTGTTTGAGCTTCAGCAAGTCATTTTCACCACATCTAGATGTCTAAATGCATTGAGTTGCTCCCATGTGATTGGCTTATTAGTTATTTGTGTTAACAAGCAATTGAACAGGTGTATCTAATAAAGTGGCTGGTGAGTGTACTTTATTATCTAAAAACAGCTTTTGGATTCTATGCTTGTGCTATGCCAAAAAAAAAAAAAAAATGACATATTACAAACACAAAATGTTAAATAATGATGCGAAATCATCAGCATATCAATGAGTGCTGATACAATCATTCAGAAATACTAATGGAGCAATATAAAATACATGTTTTTTACTTTTGAGTTGCAGTTTTGTTTTGCTTTTTATTTATTTTAACCATTTTGTCAACTTAAAGTATTTTAAACAAAAAAATGCAAAGTATCTCCGGGGACGTTTGTAATCGGCACCAGGCTAACTGAAGCAGAGCAATGAGTGGGAGAGACGGAGACCAGCTAACATCGAGCTGAGAGATGCTCTGCTTTATTCTCTCAAACAACAGAGAGCCCTGCAAGCCAAAGTAACTGACCGAAAGGGAAGGTCACGTCATAATAATGTCCACGTATATGGCATTAAAGAGGGCTCAGAGGGAAGCTCAATACTAACTTTTATTGACAACTTTTTGAAGACTGAGCTATCACTCGACAGCAGTGCCGACCTGCAAATCCAGGGAGCTCACTGATCAATTGGTCCAAAACCGCAAAACCGTCTCAAGATCCATTCTGACCAACTTTCAGAGATTTGATATTAAAGACAAAATACTGAAAGCAGCCTGGGAAAAGAAGATCAGCTACGAGGGGAAAGTGGTCACGTTTTTTCACGCCTGTGAAAAAACTCGCGCCGCGCTTTGAGCGGCCATCGACAGGCTGAAACGACCAGATCATTTCCAAAGTGAAGGCTGTGTTGATCCGGGATGTCGTGTGATTACCAGAGAAATTGTGGAAGAGTTGTACATCAGCACTTTTGCGGCACATTGCACTGTTACAGGAGATTTTGTAATGAAAGACGTGCGGAGGAATTCACGCGTTGGGACGGAGCCGCTCATGGCGCACAACAAAAAACACCTCCGTGTTGGAAACCATTCGGAAGATTCAGACGGCTTTCGGTGGCTTTTCAGTCGAGTGAGTATTGGAGAAATTGTGTAACAGCTGGGCATGCCACAACATGTCCTGTGACACTTCCAACATGGAGGTGTTTTTTGTTGTGCGCCATGAGCGGCTCCGTCCCGACGCGCAAATTCCTCCACACGTCTTTCATTACAAAATCTCCTGTAATAGTGGAATGTGCGCAAAAGTGCTGATGTCCACATTTTCTGCAATTTCTCTGGTAGTCTCCCTCCGCCGCTGTGGGCCGTCTTTAATCCGGTTGTAATCCTCCTTAATCTGTGTGACGCCGATAGAATCTTCACCGAAAGCCATCTGAATTTTCCGAATGGTTTCCACCTGGCTGTCTCACACAGTTTCTGAAAAAAGTTTCATGGCGCAAAGCGACAGTCGTTCAGCCATTTCCCTGACAATGAAAATCCGATGAAGGGGGTGGACCAGTGCTCACTCAAAGCCTGCCCACAGGCGAATGATGCAACCGACAGGCGTGAAAAAACTCACATGTGCACGAAGGTTCAAGCTTGGCTGATGCAAGCGCACATGATTCAAATCCATATAGTTTTTTAAAAAAATAAAAAGGTCGGAAACTTTTCGAACAGACCTCGTATATTGCCAAATGGGCAAAACGGAATTCATTCTGGAAGGAATAATGTGATTGATGGTTTCAGAGCCACTCTGTTCCAATTGACAAGATAATATATTTTGTATTCTGACTTGAATACGGCATTGTTGTTGGACTGTGTTGAATTTTTTTTCTTCTTCTTTTGCGTTCGTCCAAAAGGAAATACAATTTAAGTTTAAAAAAAGTTCCATCTGGTTGTCGAGTCTGAAGTTTGTTGATCCCAATGTAAAGTTTTTCATAACCATTATACTGTTGGCATTGGGTGTAACTTACCAGCAACAAGAAAAATACAGCTGAAATGACATGGAAGTGAGGAGGGCCTAATCTATATGTATTTATAAATTAAAATTATATAGTTGTGTTTTGTTTTGTCTTGAAATGTTAAGCGGCATTGTTGTTGGACTGTGTTGAATTTTTTTTTCTTCTTCTTTTGCTTTCGTCCAAAAGGAAATACAATTTAAGTTTAAAAAAAAAGTTCCATCTGGTTGTCGAGTCTGAAGTTTGTTGATCCCAATGTAAAGTTTTTCATAACCATTATACTGTTGGCATTGGGTGTAACTTACCAGCAACAACAAAAATACAGCTGAAATGACATGGAAGGGAGGAGGGCCTAATCTATATGTATTTATAAATTAAAATTATATAGTTGTGTTTTGTTTTTGTTGTTTTCCAGACAGGCACATTAGTGTATTTTGGTGCATTTGTGATTCTATACTTTTCTGAGTTACCCACAAGTGAGGGGTCATGTGCATCCATTTTTCCCAAATCTTGTAAGTGGGTCATTTCATGAAAAGGGGTCACCATTACACAAGCCAACATTATTGTTCAGTAAAAACACAACAGCCTTATGTGCAGGGAAAAATATAAAATGAATGTCTCTATAATAATAATGAGTTGGATTTATAAAGCACTTTTCAAGACACCCAAAGCGCTTTACAAGTTGCATTATTCATCCAACATGCACATTCTAACATAGGTGGTGGTAAGCTACTAGTGTAGCCACAGCCGCCCTGAGGCAAACTGACAGACGCATGGCTGCCATTCTGCGCTTACGGCCCCTCCAACCACCACCTCATTCATACACAGGCAAGGTGGGTTAAGTGTCTTGCCCAATGACACAACAGCAACATGCAGATTTTTGATTGGTTGGGAGCCGAATTCGAACCGCCGACCCTTCGGTCACAAGACGCCTTGCTCTACCAACTGAGCTATTGCCACCTATATATATTGATTAAATAACTGTGATAACATAGACAAAATAATTACCTTGGAATTTTTCTTTTTTGAGTTTTTATTCTGAAAAGGGGGGCACCAAACCCCACCAAATTTGTGATACACAGCACTTAAGTATTATTTTAGTAAAATAAACAGAAATCACTTCAACTAATTTATCTGAATTGACTTCTGATTTGATGGGCTGACGGTAAAATTAATTTCCCCCCATAGTCCAGTGTCTTAATCACTTGGTATGGCTGCAGAGAGCATGCCCAAAATGTGGTGTCGAATGTAACCCATAGTGTCCCCGTCTGTTATATTTAAAACCCATGTTCCTAAAATGCTAATTTATTCAATAAATAAAACTCCAGCTGTGTTGTTTGAAAGCGCCACTCGTGAGAGCCTTAAACCCATGGGGAGATTGACTTTAGTTAAAAAATAAAGTAAGTCATCAATTATTCGCTTTATTTTTGTTGCGCACTCGAGTCCTACTATAGCCGCCAAAAATAGCACTCTGGTGCTTTTTCCAAAAAACGTATAAAATGACTTATCTCAATAGTGAATAGACCTTCTACGACTCTGTTGTAGCCTCTGCTCTCCTCTATGCTGTCGTCTATTGGGCCCCGGGCAGCACAGAGCGGGAGAGAAAGAGACTGAATAAGCTGGTCAGGAAGTCCAGCTCTGTCCTGGGCTGTCCTCTGGACTCTCTGGAGGAGGTGGCTGAGAGGAGGGTGTTAACCAAGTTCAAATCCATCATGGACAACTCCTCCCACCCTCTGCACCAGACTGTAGTGGAGCTGACCAGCTCGTTTAGTGACAGGTTGAGGCACCCTCAGTGCAAGAAGGAGCGATACCACAGGTCGTTCCTCCCTGCTGCTGTCAGGCTGTACAATAACACTGTAAAATAACCACATGCAATAATATGTCCACAAATCACATGCAATATTAATATGTCCACAAATCATGTGCAATAACAACTTGTTTACAAATCCCTGCACTAATGTCACCTTATCACATCTAAACTCCATTTCACATATTGTAAAGAAGATGCTCCTATCTCTTTTTCAATCCCAATCACGTTTATACACTCAACAAAAATATAAACGCAACACTTTTGGTTTTGCTCCCATTTTGTATGAGATGAACTCAAAGATCTAAAACTTTTTCCACATACACAATATCACCATTTCCCTCAAATATTGTTCACAAACCAGTCTAAATCTGTGATAGTGAGCACTTCTCCTTTGCTGAGATAATCCATCCCACCTCACAGGTGTGCCATATCAAGATGCTGATTAGACACCATGATTAGTGCACAGGTGTGCCTTAGACTGCCCACAATAAAAGGCCACTCTGAAAGGTGCAGTTTTGTTTTATTGGAGGGGGATACCAGTCAGTATCTGGTGTGACCACCATTTGCCTCATGCAGTGCAACACATCTCCTTCGCATAGAGTTGATCAGGTTGTCAATTGTGGAATGTTGGTCCACTCCTCTCCATCTTGTGTGTTTTTTAAGAGCTGACGTAACGTGAATTTCTCCTCTGTGAGATCAATAAAGTTTATCTTTATCTTTTATGTATTCCCCGTGGTCTATATATTCATATCTTAATTGACCATCATGTCACATCTTGGTGACCCCTTTTCATGAAATTACCCAAATACAGGACAGTTGGAAAATTTTAATATATATTGTCTTTGAAAATATATTGATATTTTAATAGCATTACAAAATTATTTCAATAATCTCAGATCCTATGAATTTTTTATGTTTTGCTAACTTATTATAAATTAAAAGAGGCGATGTGTCTGTTTAAGCGACATTTTGAGGATATTTAAACATAAGGTGACTGTTTTTTTTGCGCAGATTTTATCTTCAAAACAGGCAATTAACAGATGATCTATTCCACATATTTGCAATGTAACTCAGCCACATGGGGTATGCAGCCAGTACATTCTGAGTGCCAGTCCCAAGCCCGGATAAATGAGGAGGGTTGCATCAGGAAGGGCATCCGGCGTAAAACAAGCCAACCCAACTATGTAGACTAATAATCGAATTTCCATACCGGATCGGTCAAGGCCCGGGTTAACAAAGCCCGCCACTGGTGCTGTTGCCCAACAGGGTGCTGGTGGAAATTGGGCTACTGCTGGGCGAAGACGACGGAGAAGAGGAGGAGAACGTTTCCACAATCAGCTGGAGAAGAAGAAAACTAGAAGGGTGGAAATGAGAGTGGGGACTTTGAATGTTGGTAGTATGACTGGTAAAGGGAGAGAGCTGGTTGATATGATGGAGAGGAGAAAGGTAGACATATTTTGTGTGCAAGAGACCAAGTGGAAGGTAAGTAAGAGCAGAAGCATTGGTGGTGGGTACAAGTTGTTGTACCATGGTGAGGACAGGAAGAGAAATGATGTTGGGGTCATTTTAAAGGAAGAGTACGTTAAAAGTGTGTTGGAGGTTCAGCGAGTGTCTGACAGGGTGATGAGTGTGAAGTTGGAAATTGAAGGGGTGATGATGAATATCATCAGTGCATATGCCCCACAGGTAGGTTGTGAGATGAAGGAGAAAGATTTCTGGAGTGTGTTAGATGAGGTGGTGGAGAGTGTGCCCAAACATGAAAGAGTGGTGATAGAAGCAGACTTCAATGGGCATGTTGGTGAAGGGAACAGAGGTGATGAGGAAGTAATGGGTAGATATGGCATCAAGGATAGGAATGGGGAAGGACAGATGGTAGTTGATTTTGCAAAAAGGATGGAAATGGCTGTGGTGAACAACTACTTTAAGAAAAGGGAGGAGCACAGGGTAACATATAAGACTGGAGGAAGGTGCACACAGGTGGACTACATTCTCTATAGGAGATGCAAGCTAAAAGAAATCAGACTCTGTAAGGTGGTGGCAGGAGAGAGTGTTGCATAGGATGATTGTTTGTAAGATGACTTTAGAGGTAAAGAAGAATAATAATAGAGTGAGAGCTCAACAAAGGATTAGATGGTGGAAGTTGAAGGAGGAAGACTTGTGTGAAATTTAGCGAGCAGGTGAGAGAAGCACTGGTTGGAGGGGAAGCAATTTTGGACAACTGGAAAAGTACTGCAGATGTGGTGAGGGAAACAGCTAGGACAGTACTGGGTATGACATCTGGACAGTTGAAGGAAGACAAGGAGACTTGGTGGTGTAATGAAGAGGTCCAGGAAAGCATAAGGAGAAGGAGGTTAGCGAAAACGTTTTGGGATAGTCAGAGAGATGAAGAAAGTAGACAGGAGTACAGGGAGGTGCGGCGTAAGGTGAAAAGAGAAGTGGCAAAAGCGAAGGAAAAGGCATATTGTGAGCTGTACAAGAACTTGAATAGTAAGGAAGGAGAAAAGGACTTGTACCGAGTGGCCAGACAAAGGGACAGAGCTGGAAAGGATGTGCCGCAGGTTAGGGTGGTAAAAGATGCACATGGTAATGTGCTGACAAGTGAGGACTGTGTGCTGAGAAGGTGGAGGGAATATTTTGAAGAGCTGATGAATGAAGAAAATGAGAGAGAAAAGGCTTGATGATGTGGTGAGAGTAAGTCAGGAAGTACATGAGCTTAGTAAGGAGTAAGTGAGGGCTGCTATGAAGAGGATGAAGAGTGGAAAGGCAGTTGGTCCAGATGACATTCCAGTGGAGGCATGGAAGAGAGATGGCAGTGGAGTTTCTAACCAGATTGTTTAATAAAATCTTGGAAAGTGAGAGGATGCCTGAGGAGTGGAGACGAAGTGTGCTGGTTCCTATTTTCAAGAACAAGGGTGATGTGCAGAGCTGTAGTAACTGCAGAGGCATAAAGTTGATCAGCCACAGCATGAAGTTATGGGAAGGAGTAGTTGAAGCTAGGCTTAGAAAACAGGTGAAGATCTGTGAGCAGCAATATGGTTTCATGCCAAGAAAGAGCACTACAGATGCAATGTTTGCTCTGAGAATACTGTTGGAGAAGTACAGAGAAGGCCAGAAAGAGTTACATTGTGTGTTTGTGGACTTAGAAAAAGCTTATGATAGGGGGCCAAGAGAAGAGCTGTGGTATTGTATGAGGAAATCTGGAGTGGCAGAGAAGTATGTTAGGGTAGTGTAGGACATGTACAAGAATAGTGTGACAGCGGTGAGATGTGCAGTAGGAATGACAGACTCATTCAAGGTGGAGGTGGGATTACACCAAGGATCAGCTCTGTGTCCTTTCTTGTTTGCAGTGGTGATGGACAGGTTGACGAATGAGAACAGACAGGAGTCCCCATGGACTATGATGTTTGCAGATGACACTGTGATCTGCAGTGAGAGTAGAGAGCAAGTTGAGTCTAGTCTGGAGAGATGGAGATTTGGAGAGAAGGGGAATGAAAGTCAGTAGGAGCAAGACTGGGTACATGTGTGTGAATGGGAGGGAGCCCAGTGGAATAGTGCAGTTACAAGGAGTAGAATTGGTGAAAGTACATGAGTTTAAATATTTGGGGTCAACTGTTCAAAGTAATGGAGAATGTGGTAAAGAGGTGAAGAAGAGCGTGCAGGCAGGGTGGAGTGGGTGGAGAAAGGTGGCGGGAGTGATTTGTGACCGAAGAATATCAGCAAGAGTGAAGGGGAAAGTTTACAAGACAGTAGTGAGACCAGCTATGTTGTACAGTTTAGAGACGGTGGCACTAACAAAAAGACAGGAGGCGGAGCTGGAGGTGGCAGAGCTGAAGATGTTGAGATTCTCTTTGGGAGTGATGAGAATGAACAAGATTAGAAATGAACATTACAGAGGGACAGCTCAGGTGGGACGGTTTGGAGACAAAGTCAGAGAGGTGAGCTTGAGATGGTTTGTACATGTGCAGAGGAGGGACCCAGGGCATATAGGGAGAAGGATGCTGAGGATGGAGCCACCAGGCAGGAGGAGAAGAGGGAGGCCAAAGAGGAGGTTTATGGATGTGCTGAGGGAGGACATGCAGGTGGTTGGTGTAACAGAGGAAGATACAGAAGAGAGGGTGACATGGAAATGATTGATCTGCTGTGGCGACCCCTAACGGGAACAACCGAAAGGCAAAGAAGATATTTGCATTGTAATTGCTAACATGCAAAAATAAACAGATTTATTTTGCAGCATAATAATTATTAATTAATAACAGACAGACAGTAAACAGTTACTGTATTTGTTAGTAGTAGTAGGCAGATGCCAGTGTTTTCTGTATTTGTCACGGCACTTCCTGTGACATCTCTGTGCCACAAAAGATTCCAGTGTTTTCAGTTTATTTATTTCAGACATGTTCATATAAAACCATTAACAGACCATAGATGAAAAAATAAAAATACAAGTATAAAAAAGCCTTCACAATCATTCTTTATAAGAAGTGTATACATGACTATTCCAGAGTGCCAGCAATGATGAACGAGTCTGCTGCGGCAGATGCCAGTGTTTTCTGTACCTTCCGGGGCATATGCCAGTGTTTTCGTATCGTATCTGTGGCATGTTGTCTCGCCACTTCTGGTAGCACTTCCGATGGCAATTATATGTGCCACAGTAGATGCCAGCATTTCCTCTACCTGCGGCGACAGATGCCAGTGTTTCCTCTACCTGCCGGTGCAAATGCCAGTGTTCTGCCACTTTCCATATACAACCCCAATTTCAATGAAGTTGGGACATTGTGTAAAATGTAAATAAAAACAGAATACAATGATTTGCAAATCCTCTTCAACCTATATTTTATTAAACTTTATTGTTTTTGTGCAAATATTTGCTCATTTTGAAATGGATGCCTGCAACATGTTTCAAAAAAGCTGGGACAGTGGTATGTTTACCACTGTGTTGCATCACCTTTCCTTCTAACAACACTCAATAAGCGTTTGGGAACTGATGACACTAATTGTTGAAGCTTTGTAGGTGGAATTCTTTCCCATTCTTGCTTGATGTACGACTTCAGTTGTTCAACAGTCCGGGGTCTCCGTTGTCGTATTTTGTGCTTCATAATGCACCACACATTTTCAATGGGCGACAAGTCTGGACTGCAGGCAGGCCAGTCTAGTACCTGCACTCTTTTACTACGAAGCCAAGCTGTTGTAACAAGGGCAGAATGTGGCTTGGCATTGTCTTTCTGAAATAAGCAGGGATGTCCCTGAAAAAGACTTTGCTTGGATGGCAGCAGGTGTTGCTCCAAAACCTGGATGTACCTTTCAGCATTGATGGTGTCATCACAGCTGTGTAAGTTACCCATGCCATGGGCACTAACACCCCCCCATACGATCACAGATGCCGGCTTTTGAACTTTGCACTGGTAACAATCTGGATGGTCTTTTTCCTCTTTTGTCCGGAGGACACGGCGTCCATGATTTCTAAAAACAATTTGAAATGTGGATTCATCAGACCACAGCACACTTTTCCACTTTGCGTCTGTCCATTTCAAATGAGCTCAGACCCAGAGAAGACGGCGGTGTTTCTGGATGCTGTTTGATGTATGGCTTTCACTTTGCATGGTAGAGTTTTAACTTGCACTTACAGATGTAGCGACGAAGTGCTTTAACTGACAATGGTTTTGTGAAGTCTTTCTGAGCCCACGCAGTAAGATCCTTTACACAATTATGTTGGTTTTTAATGCAGTACCGCCTGAGGGATTGAAGGTCACAGGCATTCAATGTTGGTTTTCGGCCTTGCTGCTTACATGTAGAAGGTTCTCCAGATTCTCTGAATCTTCTGATTATATTATGAACTGTAGATGATGGAATCCCTAAATTCCTTGCAATTGAATGTTGAGAAACATTGTTCTTAAACTGTTGGACTATTTTTTTCACGCAGTTGTTCACAAAGTGGTGATCCACGCCACATCTTTGCTTGTGAACTGACACTCACCTGTTTACAATTAACCTGTTCGCCTGTGGAATGTTCCAAACAGGTGTTCTTTGATAAATGCTCATCAACTTTCCCAGTGTTTTGTTGCCCCTGTTCCAGCTTTTTTGAAATGTGTTGCAGGCATCCATTTTGAAATTAGTAAATATTTGCACAAAAAGAAAAAAAGTCTATCAGTTTGAACATTAAATATCTTGTCTTTGTGGTGTATTCAATTGAATATAGGTTGAAGAGGATTTGCAAATCATTGTATTCTGTTTTTATTTACATTTCACACAATGTCCCAACTTCATTGGAACTGGCGTTGTATTTCTTAGATTTTTTACAGTTATATTGATGACAACACTTATAGATGTGCACAAAGCTGAGCCTCTAGCAGAGACTGCTTTTAACAGGCTGGATTTATGATGGATGTGCACGCATACTAAGTCTTCTCACAGTGGAGAGCAGCTACTGCTTTTACCGTGACTGCATGAAAATGAACAGTTATTTAAAAATGAGTCATCGTAACATGACATCACACTTCTGTAAACTTTGCAATTGATCAGCAGATCCATTCTTAATGTTAGCAGCTACATTCCATTCAAGAGCGCGCTGGGACTTTTCCTCAAAGCTACATAAATGCTGTCAGAACCACTCGGAAAAAAAAGAGTACTTATGAGTACTTTATTTTTGGCAGTCTCTGTAGCTGTTTGTTGCGACTGCTGTATACTTTGAGACCAGTCATGGAAGTGCACATAGTAATCCCAGTGTATAACTGGATGTTCACTAACCGCCTAAATCTAAATTGTTATGAAGTCTGTGTGACATGTCCTTTAAAAGATTATAATAATCAAGACCATGCTTAAACCAGATCATACGTGAACTGAAATCAAGCTTATATGTCACCAATCCACAACTTCCTGAGTGCATATTTCAACTTTGTCCAGAGAATTCACAGATCAGTGCTCTAGTGGTATGTGCCATGACCAGAGACCAGAGCAGGGATTTGGAAAAATAAATAAGCAGGTTTAGTTAACATGTAGTTTAGGGCTGCTCATGTTATATAGTGAAAAAATAAAAGTTATGTGAGACTTGGGGGCACATGTTTTTGTTCCACTTGGGGTTTTATAGGTGCAGACCAAATTGGAACTCAATCAGATAAGATTTAGAGGTCCCCCAGAGAGACACATTTTCCTCTCCCTCCGCTGGCAAGGCAATGTCATCCTAATAGGAGAAGACTCTGATGCCATTATTTTTCTTTTAAGGGTACATGTGATGGCTTCTAATCACAAAAAGTGGTGGTTGAGTGGTCACCCAGAGGAGAACATTACTGGAATTTGTCTCCCTTTTTGCTTCTTTGAGGAAAATTGTTAATTTTGTGGGGGACCCCTAAATAATGTCCAATTACAATAAAATTTGGCACAGATCTTTTATTTTATTAGTGGAACAAGAACAACATGTGACCCAAAACAATTTGGAACATTTGACATTTTGAACAGGTCTAGTGTAGTCTGCCTGTCATAACGGCACTGGCAGTCACAGTTGTCAGAAATGCAAAAATTATAAATACTCGTATAAGACATCTTTCTCAATGGCATCTGTTAATGCAGACACATATCAACAAAGACATGCATTGTCAACTCCTCATATGTGTGTTGGACAATGACAGAGATTTTGTTATTTTTTCCCTCTATCACAGCAGCACAGGACAGCATAGTGGCCAAGTGCTCAGTGCTCTGGCTTTCAAAACAGAAGGTTCTCAGTTCAGGACCAACCCTGTACAATGACGAGACCTTAATCCAACTCTTACGTACACTTCACTTCTTCAAGAGTGGAATAAATAATTTAACTGCCTTATTGTTCCAGTACATTCAGAGTGAAGTAGGACTACTAAATTCCAATTAAAGCACAACAACTGAAATCAACTCTAGACTGTTTATCTGATGACTTTCAATAAAATAAAAAGAGAAAAACACACACGTCTGTGAAACAGGTCAACAATAAACTGCCCATTTTACTTTTGGTCACTTAACAATTAGGGACAATAAAATAAAGCCCTGTCATTTCAACACCTTCAACATGGTCAGAATTTAATTACCCTCAAATTACAGATGAAAGTCTAGATTTATGGGCTCATATTTATTGACACTCTGACCCTAAACCTGAGCTGGAGAGGTGGCAGAAAATGAATGAATAAATAAATATTTATTACCTTGTTGATGTCAAAGGAGAATGCGCAGACTGGTTGAATGGGTGACTGTGTGATGCTATCATGTCAACATCTCTTAATTCATTCATCCAAAAGTGGCTGGTGGTACCAAGGTGCCTCTCAGCGATGGTCCTCTTTGGGAAGAACACACTGCAGCTGCCACTGCAATCAATCAGTTTGGGCTACATGCAGGTGAAGATCAGGCTGGTTCTTGAGCTTAGAGTCCATTGACCAGTCAGTTAGGAATGCAAATGCCATGGTTCCTACCAGCCAGAAGTGGAATGCCCAAACTGAGGTCAACTGAGTGGTCAGTATGCTGCAGTATAAAGCGATCATCGGCAGAGTCCAGACAGGAAGAGGAGGGCAAGGGTGGGGAGAGGCACCGCAGCTTTGGTCCAATACTAACAGTAGAGAAAGGAAGGAGATGGGTGCAGCAGAGGTGACAAGGATGGAGGAAGAGCGCTATAAGATCAAGGCTGTGTCGAAGGAAATTGGACTACCTGGGAAAGAGTTTTCAATTGGAACATCAGATGATCAGACCTGGAGAAGATCCCACAAGCAAGGCTCAGCTTCCTTATCCGCTCAACCTTTGACATGCGCCCCTGTCCTCGGAAACTTCACCAGTGGTTTGGAAATGAGGAATGCTGCTTACTATGTGAAGCTCCCAAGATTGCACTCTCACAGCGGCGTTACAGGTGGCACCATGACCAGGTCCTGAGAAAGCTAGCCAAGGTGCTGGAGGGGCATCAACAGAGCAACAAAGGACCACCACCAGCAGAAGGTCACATCAGCTTTGTAACAGAAGCAGAGGAAGAAGTAACACCAAGCCAAGAGAAACAACAAGGCCTTTCTCCTCTAACAAGGAGTGGAACACGAGGGTTGACCTTTGCAGGCAGCGCCAGTTCCCATCCAGATTATCACCACTTCTCTCCACCCTAACATAGTTGTTTGGTCTACCAAAGCAAAGACTGTGCTCCTCATTGAGCTCACGGTACCAATGGAGGAAGGTATTGCAGCTGCCTTTGAGCAGGGAGACGTCCTTGTCACTGCTCCACCACCAGGAGACATTCCAGGATTAAAGGAGGGAAACGTTGGTAAATGGTGGTTCCTGGCTGATGTCCCTGCAGCAGATCCATGGGCACCAGTGGAGGTGCACAGGCAGCAATGCCCAGCAGGTTACTCCACCTACCTTTACACTTACTGGTTTCAATTCTTTTATGGTGTGACATACATAGAAGACAACAAAAACTCTGTCATGTCCCAACTGTTCCTTACCTTCTGACACGGCGTGAGGTTTGATGATACAGCATGTGCAGTCTGTGTAGACAGCAGTGTTGGAAGGACCGTGGCCAACTGTGCATGGGAAAAAAAACTCGATTTCCTGCAAAACAAAGTATGTATTAATTTCTGGAATTTGGCACATGGGATAGCATGGGATAGAATGCACTTTATCAGGATGTCACTATTTAAATGGCTAAATTAATATCAATACCGTTGTTGCCGCCGCAACTGAGTCAGAGCCATGTCCAACATTTTCGACAACATCTATTCCAAACTTGGCACGAGCACTCTGTGGCGCCTCTTTTCGTGCAACAGCAGAATCTGTAGGTCCCAGAAGGCTCTTCCAGACAGATATGGCCTCATCACCCATCAGCTCCATGGCAACCACAGGGCCCGAGGTGACAAACTGCAGCAGGTTACTGCAAAAAGGTCACAGTGACTGAATACACTACTTTTTAATCAAGTACTTACCAGCAGTCATTCATCTATGCTGTTTAGATGTCACTACATTATTAGGACATTATTCATCTGTTATATCTTAATGATAAATAACAACGTGCAGACAGCACCTATCCCTGTCATATGTATATGTACGGTGCATCCGCAAAGTATTCACAGCACTTCACTTTTTCCACATTTTGTTATTTTACAGCCTTATTCCAAAATGGATGAAATCATTTTTTCCCCTGAAAATTCTACTCACAACATCCCATAATGAGAACATGAAACACAACATCCCATAATGAAAACATGAAAAAAATAAATACATTTTTGCAAATTTATTAAAAATAAAAAACACTAAGAAATCATAAGAATTCACACCCTTTGCTCAATACATTGTTGATGCACCTTTGACAGCAATTACAGTCTCAAGTCTTCTTGAATATGATGCCACAAGCTTGGTGCACCTATTGTTGTGCAGTTTTGTCCATTCCTCTTTGAAGCATCTCTCAAGATCTATCAGGTTGGATGGGGAGTGTCGGTGCACAGCCATTTTCAGATCTCTCCAGAGATGTTCAATCGGATTCAGGTCTGGGCTCTGGCTGGACCACTCAGGGACATTCACAGAGTTGTCCTGAAGCCACTCCTTTGATATCTTGGCTGTGTGCTTAGGGTTATTGTCCTGCTGAAAGATGAACCGCCACCCCAGTCTGAAATCAAGAGCGCTCTGAAGCAGGTTTTCATTCAAGATATCTCTGTACATTGCTGCATTCATCTTTCCCTCAACCCTGACGAGTCTCCCAGTTTCTGTCACTGAAAAACATCCCCACCGCATGATGCTGACACCACCATGCTTCACTGCAAAAATGGTGCCTGTTTTCCTCCAAACATGACACCTGGCATTCACGTCAAAGATTTCAATTTTTGTCTCATCACACCAGAGAATTTTGTTTCTCATGGTCTGAGAATCCTTCAGGTGCCTTCTGACAAACTCCAGGTGGGCTGCCATGTGCCTTTTACTACAGAGAGGCTTCTGTCTGGCCACTTTATCATACAGGCCTGATTGGTGGATTGCTGCAGAGATGGATGTCCTTCTGGAAGGTTCTCCTCTCTCTACAGAGGAATGCTGGAGCTCTGACAGAGTGGCCATCGGGTTCTTGGTCAACTCCCTGACTAAGGCCCTTCTCCCCTGATCGCTCAGTTTAGACGGGCTCCCAGCTCTAGGAAGAGTCCTGGTGGATCCAAACGTCTTCCATTTACAGATGATGGAGGCCACAGTGCTCACTGGGACCCTCAAAGAAGCAGAAATGTTTGTGTGCCCTTCCCCAGATTTGTGCCTTGAGACAATCCTGTCTGCAAAGTCTACAGACAATTTCTTTGACTTCATGCTTGGTTTGTGTTCTGACATTCACTGTCAACTGTGGGACCTTATATGTAGACAGGTGTGTGCCTTTACAAATCATATACAATCAACTGAATTTACTACAGGTGGACTCCAATTAAGCTGTAGAAACATCTGAAGGATGATCAGTGGAAACAGGATGCACCTGAGCTCAAAATGGAGCTTCATGGCAAAGGCTGTGAATACTTATGTACATGTGATTTCTTTTATTTTTGATGAATTTGCAAAAATCTAAAACAACAACAACAAAAAAACCCCAACATTTTTCACACTGTCATTATCGGGTGTTGTGAGTACAGTTTTGAGGGAAAAAATGAATTTCATCCATTTTAGAATAAGGCTGTAACATAACAAAATGTGGAAACAGCGAAGTGCTGTGAATACTTTCCAGATGTACCGTGTGTGCGTGTGTGTCTGCCTGTGTTTTAGTATATTCTGTTATTCAAGGTATTTATAGTATTTTTATTAATATTTCATTTACATGTTTATTTTTCATTATATATATATTCCCCCTTACAACTTCGCTGCTTGCTCACACTCACTCAAGACAAAAAAATGGTTTATAGGTGCTTACTTGAAGAAAGGTTTTGACTGATATTCCGCATAGAAGTCTGCAGCTTGGCTCCTGTGGCAAAGTTACTGTAAGTATTCAATACAATCTCTGGATATCATAAATTGACAGAGATTTAATCCAATGACTTTTATTAAGTCAGTTACTTGCAAGTGTATGGAAATGTACCTTCTTGGAATCTGTCTTCAGTGAGGCTCTGACCTTACCATGTAAGCTTCGTCATTTTGGCTTTGATCACAATCAGGTTGTGGGAATATATTAACTCAAGGACATCTCCAATCTTCGTAACAGCATCTGGCTTAATCAGTGCAAGAGTTCTAATAAAAGAAGATAGAAGAAAAAAGGCAGATAGGAGGAAAAGTGAGTGTGAATGGACAATATCTGACATGAGTTTAGGAAAAACAATTCATCAACACCAAGCACAAAACGTAAGAGGCATACACCTTAGCTCGGCAACTGCAATGAAATTTGTATTACCATATTTTTTATTTTTGCGCATAAGTCACTTTTTTCTTTTTTACTAGTTTAGGAGATTCTGTGACTTTTATATACCAAAAAATAAAATAAATGAAATACTCATTTTTAATAATAGTAATTGTAACGACTATATATATACGAGGTCTGTTAGAAAAGTATTTTTATTTTTTTCAAAAACCTGATGGATTTGAATCACATGTGCTTGCATGAGCCAACCTTGAACCTTTGTGCGCATGCGTGAATTTTTTCATGCCTGTCGATTGCGTCATTTGCTTGTAAGCAGCCTTTGTGTGAGGTGTGTATCGTGCGCTCGGTGTTTTTTCATTCCAAGGAAAAAGACGGAACGACTGGAGCAGTGCCGCATCAAATTTTGCCAGAAACTGGGCGACAGCCAGGTGGAAACCATTCGGATGATTCAGACGGCTTTCGTTGACGATCCTATGGGCATCAGACAGATTAACGACTGGTACAACTGGTTTAAAGATGTCCGTACAACGGTGGAGATCGAGCAACGCTCCGGGCAGCCATCAACATACTGAAATGACCAGATCATTTCCAAAGTGAATGCTGTGGTGATGCGGGACCGTCGTGTGACTGTCCGAGAAATTGCAGAAGAGGTGGACATCAGCACTTTTTCGGTACATTCCACTGTGACAGAAGATTTGGCCATGAAAAGAGTTGCAGCGAAATTCATGCCGATGGCTTCGGCACGAAGCTGATGGCGGCGCAAAAGTGCCTTCGTGTTGAAGTCTCACAGGACATGTTGTGACATGCCCACCTCTTCCACAATTTCTCGGATAGTCACACGACTGAAAAGCCACCGAAAGCCGTCTGAATCTTCCGAATGGTGGAAGAGGTGGGCATCTTGTGAGACTTCAACACGAAGGCGCTTTTGCTCCATCAGCAGCGGCACGAATTTCGCCGCCACTCCTTTTCATGGCCAAATCTTCTGTCACTGTTATGTGTCGGATGCAGCTCGGAGAACCGACCAGCGTTTGAAGGACCCAGTATGAAATAAGCAGAGCACGGTACAAAGGCTAACTGAATTTAATACATAACAGTGATACAAAAAATAACAAAAGAAAGTGCGGTCTGGCGTGGTGCGCTCCCAGCAGCGCTAACGGTCCGGAGCCAGAAGCTGTTCGGACCCAAGGACCCCGCCGACACCCCCCAGGTGGCCGCAACAAACCGAGTCTGTGAAAGAAGGAACCATTATGTGAGTCCACACTCTACACACAGAGAGAACACTTAAAGGTGTACAAACAGCAAACACTTCCTGGCTTGATTACTAATCAGCTTCCCAACCTGCAGGCATGGAACATCCAGTTCACAAAACTCCACTGCAGTGGAAGCCGATACATGACTAACATACAGCTCAATATAAAAAGGTGTGAGGGACACCACATTTACTGACTGTATAAATGTTAGTCACAAAATCTAACGTACCTCAGGAAGTGTGCTGACGAGCGTGAGACCTCACCCCCTCCTCTTTCACAGACCGTGCATCAAACCCTGGACGTTCTCTGCATCCACTGATGATGAGATGGCTCCCGAGACGACGATCTCACCCGTCTGGTCACAAGGTCGAGTCTCTGGCAAATACACACTGTATACTCCAGTCTTAAATGCCACCATGTTCCAATCCATATAGATGCACCTCAGCTGTGAGTCCTGACGAGCCGCAGGTGATCAGGGTGAGGTCCTGATAACCTCAGCAACACAGCCACTCAGTCCCAAATGCAAGCCACCTGGAAGGAAAAACAAAAGACAGAAACAAAAAGGCAGCCAGGCCCCCCAGCCATACAACAGTCACAGTGGAATGTGCCGAAAAAGTGCTGATGTCCACCTCTTCCGCAATTTCTTGGATAGTCACACGACGGTCCCGCATCACCACAGCGTTCACTTCGGAAATGATCTGGTCATTTCAGCATGTTGATGGCCGCCCGGAGCACGGCTCGCTCTCCACCATTGTGCAGACGTCTTTAAACCGGTTGTACCGCTCCTTAGTCTGTGTGATGCCCATAAGATCATCACCGAAAGCCGTCTGAATCATCCGAATGGTTTCCACCTGGCTGTCGCCCAGTTTCTAGCAAAATCTGATGCAGTCGCGCTGCTCCAGTTGTTCCGCCATTTTCCTTGCAAAGAAAAACCGACTAGAGACTACACCCATCCTCACACAAAGGCTGCTTACAAGCAAATGACGCAATCGACAGGCATGAAAAAATTCACGCATGCGCACAAAGGTTCAAGGTTGGCTCATGCAAGCACATGTGATTCAAATCCATCAGGTTTTTGAAAAAAAATAAAAAGGTCGGATACTTTCCTAACAGACCTCGTATGTAATCCTTTTACAGGAATCCTGTAAGACAGCTCGGTGGATTAGTGGTTAGCAGTGTTGCTTCACAGCGAGATGGTCATGGGTTCAGTTCCCACCTGTGGCCTTTCTGTGTGGAGTTTGCACTGTCTCCCTGTGTTTGCATGGGTTCTCTCCAAGTGCTCCGGCTTCCTCCCACATCCAAAGATACGCAGGTTAGGTGGACTGGATACTTTAAATTGTCCATAGGTGTGCGCACGGGTGTGAATGTGTTTGTTTGTCTATATGTGGCCCTGCAACAGACTGGTGTCCTGTTCAGGGTGTACCTCGCCTCAATCTCTATGACTACTGGGATAGGCTCCAGCCCCCCATAACCTTCAATTGGAGTAAGCGGTTGAAGATGACTGAGTGAGGAATCTAGGAACACAAAATAAGCTAACAATAAAGGAATAAATACCGACAATACAAAGAACACTACAAAAATGCACAAAATTCCAAATTAAAGAGTTGATAACACAGAAAAAAGGTGCAATTTATACTCTGGTGCGACTTATATACCAAAAACTCTCAGTCATTTTTTTTAATAATAATAACTCATGACATATTCCTTTCATAGAAATCTAGGAACTCAACAAATTAAATTAATAAAAAAAGAATAAATATCAATAATACAAAGTACACCACAAAAATGCACAAAAATTCCAAATTAAAGAACTGATAATACAGAAAAAAGTTGCAATTTATACTCCGGTGCAACATACCTACCAAAAAAAACAAACAACAACAACAACAACAAAAACAAAAACAGACATTCGTTTTTAATAATAACTGTAATGACTATTTAAATATTCCTTTCACAGAAATCTAGGAACTAAACAAAATAAACTAATAAGCAGCGTGTTGCCCGTGGGGATTCATTGCTCTAGGTTTGGTAGTGTTTGTGCAAACACTACCAAATTTGTATGTTACTGCTGAAAATAAGTATTTGAACACCTACCAACCAGCAAGAATTCTGTCTCACACAGACCTGTTAATTTTTCTTTAAGAAGCCCTCTTATACTGAACTCTTTACCTGTATTAACTGCACCTGTTTGAACTTGTTACCTATATAAAAATACAGAGGAGGGTTTTATTAAAACGAAGACCTGAAAGTTTAGCTACAAATTGCCAGAAGGTACATCTGAGATGCAAGCCTACATTTAATGATTTGGTGAAAGAAAACCCTCCTCTGTACCACTTCATCATGAAGCTGTATGACTGAGGACACAAAATGCAAAACATGCACTATGCACAATTTCTCCAATCACAGCCACAGAAGCCTGTAACTTCTGAGATGTCTGGGTTGTCTTCTCCTTCTTGCACAGTCACTCAGTTTTTGAGAACTGTCTACTCCACACAGATTTACCAGAGAGTGACAAACTGTTCATATTTCTTCATAACTGATGTAAATAAAGTTCGAGACATTCAGTGACTTGGAAATGTTCATGTATCCATCCCCTGACTTGTCTGAACTAAACTGGCAATTAAATTGATTATTTACAGGTATTATACCAAAGGGGCTGATTACTTATGCAACCCATCACCTTGGCTTCTTTATTTTTAATTAATTTACATCACGTTGTACAGATTTATTTTCAGTTTGAGTTTAAAGAAGATAATTTTATAAATTTTTATATTGAGAAACTTGATCTACTTTTTGTATTTGAAATGCCATAAACAAATTAAAATGCAAGAAATACCAAGGGGCTGAATACTTTTGCAAGCCAGTGTATATAGATGATTTACCACCCCCTGCTGGAAATGGTGTGTGAATCCAGAATGTAATTATCAACGTCCATTGTTCAGTGTTGTTAGCAAATATCCGTAGTTTCTCCAAAAATATTAGTCCTATCAACGTTCCGTTTTGGCGGTGTTCATCCTTAACCCAAAACACATAAGCATACCAAACAGCAAATGTCAGCTCTCCCAGTTTGTCCATGATTGAAGTTATACACACACATGCATACATGTACGCAGATGCCACTTCTCTTTTAATATATTGTGGCGAGTTACGCGTAAGATCAAAAACCGAGCCAGAGCTTTTCTGTCTTCTCTGCATTCAAACAGGTGCTTTTGTTTTTGCATACCCACAAATAGAGACGGTGGCAAAAGACATCAAACACACTACACTTCCCACTCATGGTAACATAACACTTAACTAAACTGAATAAACCAACTGAACTACAAAAACACAATAACTCAATAACACTAACAACACTGTTAAACTAACATGAACCACAATAACAACATTTAAAACTCCCAAACCCCAAATTCTCATGGTGAATTGCAGCACAACATCGATTGTTCACTGTTGTTACCTAATATCCCATATTTCTCGAAAAATATTAGTCCTATCAACTCTTATTTTTGCATCATTTGACCCAAAATGCATAAGTATACCAAACTTCAAATGTCAGCTCTCTCCAGTTTCTCCATGATCAAAGCCATACTCGTGCATGTACACATACACACACAAAGAGGCCACTTGGCTGCTATAATATAGATTAAAGAATAAATACCAATAATACAAAGCACACTACAAAAATGCAGAAAAATTCCAAATTAAAGAACTGGTAATACAGAAAAAGGTGTTAACTTATACTCCAGAAAATATGGTAAATGTATAATTTTATATTAAATATATAACCTACAACGCCAATTCCAATGGAGTTGGGACGTTGTGTAAAATGTAAATAAAAACAGAATACAATAATTTGCAAATCCTCTTCAACCTATATTCAATTGAATACACCACAAACACAAGATATTTAATGTTCAAACTGATACACTTTATTGTTTTTGTGCAAATATTTGCTCATTTTGAAATGGATGCCTGCAACACATTTCAAAAAAGCTGGGACAGTGGTATGTTTACCACTGTGTTACATCACCTTTCCTTCTAACAACTCTCAATAAGCATTTGGGAACTGAGGACACTTGGGTATAAAAGGAGCATCCCCAAAAGTCTCAGCCATTCATAACCAAAGATGGGATGAGGATCACCACTGTGTGAACAAGTGCATGAAAAAATAGTCCAACAGTTTAAGAACAATGTTTCTCAACATTCAGTTGCAAGGAATTTAGGGATTCCATCATCTACAGTCCATAATATAATCAGAAGATTCAGAGAATCTGGAGAACTTACCGCGTGGGCTCAGGAACACTTCAGAAAACCACTGTCAGTTAACACAGTTTGTCGCTACATGTACAACTGCAAGTTAAAACTCTACCATGCAAAGCAAAAGCCATATATCAACAACATCCAGAAACGCCGCTGCCTTCTCTGGGCCCGAGCTCCTTTGAAATGGACAGACGCAAAGTGGAAAAGTGTGCTGTGGTCTGATGAGTCCACATTTCAAATTGTTTTTGGAAATCATGGACGTCATGTCCTCTGGACAAAAGAGGAAAAAGACCATCCAGATTGTTACCAGCGCTAAATTCAAAAGCCAGCATCTGTGATGGTATGGGGGTGTGTTAGTGCCCATGGCATAACTTACACATCTGTGATGGCACCATCAATGCTGAAAGGTCCATCCAGGTTTTGGAGCAACACATGCTGCCATCCAAACAACGTCTTTTTCAGGGACGTCCCTGCTTATGTCAGCAAGACAATGTCAAGCCACATTCTGCACATGTTACAACAGCGTGGCTTCATAGTAAAAGAGTACGGGTACTTGACTAGACCTGTCACCCATTGAAAATGCGTGGCGCATTATGAAGCGCAAAATATGACAACGGAGACCCGGGACTGTTGAACAACTTAAGTCATACAGCAAGCAAGAAAGGGAAAGAATTCCACCTGCAAAGCTTCAACAATTAGTGTCCTCAGTTCCCAAACACTTATTGAGTGTTGTTAGAAGGAAAGGTGATGTAACACAGTGGTAAACATACCACTGTCCCAGCTTTTTTGAAATGTGTTGCAGGCATCCATTTCAAAATGAGCAAATATTTGCACAAAGTTTATCAGTTTAAACATTAAATAGCTTGTCTTTGTGGTGTATTCAATTGAATATAGGTTGAAGAGGATTTGCAAATCATTGTATTCTGTTTTTATTTACATTTTACACAATGTCCCAACTTCAATGGAATTGGGGTTATAGTATAAGTCTTCATAGTTTTAAATTTGTATTCTCTGTTGGTCAGTACTGCTGAATATATTTGGCACCTCATGGCACATACGAAGCAGTATGTGGCCAGAAAAAAACAACAACAACAACAACAACAACAACAACAAAAAAACAACATAATTTGCTCTGACACATGGAGCCTGAAATATCAAAATTATCTCTCAATTTACTCTTGGAGTACAGCTCTTCAAAACTTTGTAACAAAATTGTGTTGATGACTGAATTGCTAATTTTATGATGCCATGTCAGAAAAAAATAAGATCAGTAATCTGTCTTTCAAAGTCAATCCATTATTTTGGGGTGCCAAATATTGTAAATACCAAATTTGAGCTTTGATATAAAGTTGGTATATCAATATGCTCTCCACAAAAAATTATGAAGTGGCTGACCACTTGCCCACATGGTCAAATCATAGAAACTGGAGGTCTATTTTTGACATTCTATGATCTTGTTCGATTTTCAAGAGTCAATAATTCAAAAACCCTTCAAGTTTTGACCACAATGTTTTACACACATATAACTAGTACCCCAGATATGTGTATTCTACAATATGAAGATTATCCATTGAATCCCTTCTTTTGTACAGCTCTTTGAAATTTTGTAATTTTTTGCGAGAATTGACAAAGTGCCATTTTTGTGATGCTACAGAATGAAAAATTAGCTCTGTATCCCATTTTTAAAATTTACTACTGTATCTGTGGTGCCCGAATAGGGTGTATTCCAAATCTGAGCTTTATATCTGCATTTGTAGCTGAGATAATGCCTTTTAAAAATGAAAAAAGCTCAAGATGCATTCGCGAGTGTAAAATAGGATTGTGGGAACCCTGATTAAAATTTTTTTTTCTAAAAAACTACTTGGAATTAAGCAGAAATAGTTTGAATGTGTTCATCAGACATACAAGGTCTGTTAGAAAAGTATCCGACCTTTTTATTTTTTGCAGAAACCATATGGATTTGAATCACGTGTGATTGCATCAACCAAGCTTGAACCTTTGTGCACATGCGTGAGTTTTTTCACGCCTGTTGGTAGCGTCATTCGCCTGTGAGCAGGCTTTGTGTGAGCAGTGGTCCAACCCTCTCGTCGGATTTTTATTGCGAATAAATGTCTGAACGATTTGGAGCTTTGCTGCATCAAATTTTTCCAGAAACTGTGAGAGACCTCCAGGTGGACACCATTCGGAAAATTCATATGGCTTTCAGCGTCGATTTTTCACGTTGGAAATGATCTGGTTGTTTTAGCGGGGTGTCAGCCTGTCGATCGGCGCTCGGAGTGCGCTGCGCTCTCAGACGCTGTGGGCGGTCTTTAAACCGGCTGAAGCACTCCTTAATCTGTGTAATCCCCATAAAATCGTCGCTGAAAGCCATATGAATTTTCCGAATGGTGTCCACCTGGAGGTTTTTCACAGTTTCTGGAAAAATTTGATGCTCCAAAGCTCCAAATCGTTCAGACATTTATTCGCAATAAAAATCCGACGAGAGGGGTGGACCACTGCTCACACAAAGCCTGCTCACAGGCAAATGACGCAACCGACAGGCGTGAAAAAACTCACGCATGCGCACGAAGGTTCAAGCTTGGCTAATGCAATCACACGTGATTCAAATCCATATGGTTTTTGCAAAAAATAAAAAGGTCGGATACTTTTCTAACAGACCTCGTACGTGGGTACATGTAAAAAAAACAAAAAATCATGAGAATCTGAGTTGGTGACCCGGAAAGATTTTGGAAAATCTGATGATTTCATGTGGAATGCCCCTTAAGTCTAGTTGATATTTTCTCCTGCTAGACCGATGTCTAGTTAAAATACTTGTCCTTAGTGATTAAAATAGTTCGAAAAGACCAACGATTTTTTTATTTTTATTTTGCACCTTAAATAACTGAGCCGCTGCTCGCACCCTCACAGAGATGTGGACCCACACCACTGACTTCACGAATGAAACTAAGTCAATAAAGGAGAACTGTGTAAAAACATATGCATTGTAAATGTATTGTAATGGACTGATGAGTCATGCAGCGAACACAGCAGCAGCTGCAGGACATGTCAGCACAGCAGCCCAGCTGGAACAGATCAGATCAGTGTAACCTTCAACAATAATATTTGGGAATGTGTGGGTGTCAGAGTAAGTTTAATATTTTCCTTAAATAATTTAATGTAAATTAATTTTACTGACTTGATATCCGGGTCAGAACGGAATTTAACACGTATTTTGCAAGCATTTTTCTGAGTGTGTTCAGTTGCAAATCCGCATTGAAAAAGCATTAACATATGGGCACTTCGTCAATATTTTTCCCAGTTAGGAGGTGTCATGACTCTTGTCCATGAAGCGGACATTCGCATTTAGTAGGGAGCATTGGGAGTGCAGACTCTAGTTCTTATATTAACCTCTGTGCTCCCCGCCTACAGTGACGTCAAGTCCACTGGATCCACCGTGAGGGAAATCTCACCTTTGATCTTTGTTGGACTAGCTTGACATTTCAAACCTGATTTTCTGTTGTTGCATTGAGGATATGATCAAGCACTACATTTGCAGCAAAATTGTAGAGTGTGTCAAAACATTTGCACAGTAATGTAGAAAAAATTATAACCCCTTAATATAGATGTCTGCACAAAAACTAAAATACAAATACTCCTAGCCTGTGTGACATGTAACTGCAGAGGTTGATGTGGACTTATCGTACGACCTGCACAATCATACCTTTCTTTTTTGCTGCCAAGTTTGCTGGATGTGTACTGATCTCCATATTCAATCAGATTGAGCTGCCGTGAAAAAACATTTACTCGATTTCCAATGAACAGGTCCTCTTGATGGAGGTCATCATATTTGGTCCTTCTCAAAAACATCCGACGGTTTTTCACATCAAACTGTAAAAAAACAATTACAGTAGCTTAGCAAAATTAACCTGTTGCAGACCTGAACATTTTCTAAAGAGCATACAATGGGGCCAAAAAGTATTTAGTCAGCCCATGACTGTGCAAGTTCTCCTACTTAGAAAGATGAGAGAGGTCTGTAATTTTCAACATAGGTACACTTCAACTATGAGAGACAAAATGAGAAAAAAAAAATCCACGAAATCACATTGTAGGATTTTTAAAGAATTTATTTGTAAATTATGGTGGAAAATAAGTATTTGGTCAATAACAAAATTTCAACTCAATACTTTGTAACATAATCTTTGTTGGCAATGACAGAGGTCAAACATTTCCTGTAAGTCTTCACCAGGTTTGCACACACTGTAGCTGGTATTTTGGCCCATTCCTCCATGCAGATCTCCTCTAGAGCAGTGATGTTTTGGGGCTGTTGCTGGGCAACATGGACTTTCAACTCCCGCAACAAATTTTCTATGGGGTTGAAGTCTGGAGACTGGCTTGGCCACTCCAGGACCTTGAAATGCTTTTTACTTAGCCACTCCTTCATTGCCAGAGCAGTGTGTTTGGGATCATTGTCATGCTGGAAGACCCAGCCACGTTGCATCTTCAATGCTCTCACTGAAGGAAGGAGGTTTTGGCTTAAAATCTCACGATACATGGCCACGTTCATTCTTCCCTTAACACAGATCAGTCGTCCTGTCCCCTTTGCAGAAAAACAGCCCCAAAGCATGATGTTTCCACCCCCATGCTTCACAGCAGGTATGGTGTTTTTGGAATGCAACTCAGCATTCTTCTTCCTCCAAACATGACTAGCTGAGTTTTTACTAAAAAGTTCTATTTTGGTTTCATCTGACCACATGATATTCTCCCAATCCTCTTCTGGATCATCCATATGCTCTCTGGCAAACTTCAGACGGGCCTGGACACGTACTGGCTTAAGCAGGGGGACACGCCTGGCACTGCAGGATTTGAGTCCCTCTCTGCGTAGTGTGCAGCCTTTGTTACTTTTGTCCCAGCTCTCTGCAGGTCATTTATCAGGTCCATCCGTGTAGTTCTGGGATTTTTGCTCACAGTTCTCATGATCATTTTGACCCATCTTGCGAGGAGACCCAGATCAAGGGAGATTATCAATGGTCTTGTATGTCTTCCATTTTCTTACAATTGCTCCCACAGTTGATTTATTCACACCAAGCTGCTTGACTATTGTAGATTCACGCTTCCCAGCCTGATGCACATCTACAATTTTCTTCCTGGTGTCCTTCGACAGCTCTTTGGTCTTGACCATGGTTGAGTTTGGAGTATGACTGTTTGAGTCAGACTCCAAAGGTATCTTTTACACAGATAATGAGTTCAAACAGATGCCATTAATACAGGTAACAGGTGGAGAACAGAAGAGCTTCTTAAAGAAGTAGTTACAGGTCTGTGAGAGCCAGAAATCTTGTTTGTTTGTGGGTGACCAAATACTTATTTTCCACCATAATTTACAAATAAATTCTTTAAAAATCCTACAATGTGATTTCCGGGATTTTTTTCTCATTTTGTCTCTCACAGTTGAAGTGTACCTATGATGAAAATTACAGACCTCTCTCATCTTTCTAAGTAGGAGAACTTGCACAATCAGGGACTGACTAAATACTTTTTGGCCCCACTGTAACTGTGTGTTAAAAATGTAATAAGACATTTGTGTAATAAAGGTCTATATCTCAAATGTTCTTACTGTAGGATTTATTACAACACTGAAGCAGTGAAAATGGCATGACATTAAATGAAAAAGCTTACATTTTATACATGTACATACATCATATAAAAACAACAAAAAGTGACACATCACTGTAGAGTTCATTTAAAATAAAAATAAAACAGAGTAGTACACAGTGTGTTACATCACAAAAAACATAGAAGGCCAATCCCAATGAGTAGTTGGCATGGCGATGACAAAGCTTTGCCAATCTAAGGGAGGCCAGGGGTATGATCCCCTACCACAGAAAAATAGGAAAATAAATAAATAAATAAATTGTGCTCTCTTGTGGCTTCTAGTGCATTCTGAGTGTCATATTTTCAGTTTTATTTGCTTGTGTAAAGCACTATTTTTGGTTGCACTTATCTAAAACTATGTGACATTTTCTCAGGGTGTTTGTAATGAATCTAAGAAATAGCCGGGCTTTAACAAAATATAATAACATAAGCAAAATAAGTAACACTGGTTTGGCTTATTCCAAAATTCCATGTCAAATATCACATCGTCCTTTTTTTTATTTCACTTTGACGAGTCTCTACACAATCACTCAGGCTGACTACAAATCTGACAAAGAGAATTTAAATTTCAGGAATTTGAACTTTATTATGACAAGAAAGCATATGCAGGTTTGGATCACCCATTGCTGAAGAGACGCCAATGCAATACTTTGGACTGTACCAACAGGAACAATCACTTTAACAGCACTGGGAGGTCCAATAAAAAAAAGTTTTTTTTAATTTTATTTAAATAAATCCACTTTTCTGACATTCAACTAATATGGATTAAAAGCAATTTATTTGAATATTTTAGTTAATTTGTATGAAGTAATAAAACAAAAAAAGGCTTGCAAGTTGACCAAAATTACTGACAGGTTACATAGGGGTTATGAGTGAATAACCTTTTCCAAGGCCAGCTACAAATTATGAACTGGAATAACTGGACTCTGACAGCAACCATAACACATTAACATTCTGTTTGGCTTTATTAGGCAATACTCCCCATGGTTATGAAGACAGTAAGGGCTACAGCAATCTGACATTTGACCCCAACTGCCCTGACCTTCACCCAAATGACTGACCTGTGGTTAATGCTGTCAGAGCAATTCTGGAATCAACTGCGTGAGTGTGAGCGACTGTGTCAGCGCACAACATCACAGCACAGCTCGTCTGAACGATAATAACGAGATGTTAAATCTATCGTAAACATACTTTTACAGCTACTCAAAAGAAGGAATGAGCATGCAACTGTTTTACCAGGCTATTACAATATAAACATTACAAATAATTACCTTTTTAGACAGATCCAAATGCATTCTCCACCTCATTGAGAGAGAGAGAGAGAGAGAGAGAGAGAGAGAGAGAGAGAGAGAGAGAGAGAGAGAGAGAGAGAGAAAAGCTCCAGTTGGAACAGTCCTCTGTGATTCTGGAAGCGATTAGAGCCGTTTTCAACAGCCAACTCAGAGAGAAAAAGATTAATCCGCTACAAAATAATTATTTTGTATACGCAGCGTCCAGCACACAACGCGAGGCATCCAGCTGGGAACACAGCGGGTGGGATCACCACGACAAAGTGCGTGCAAGTGCGTGGATCAAAGTCGTGCAAGTGTCAGGGCACCTTTACTGGTTTCCCTAACTAGTCTCTTTCTTGCACAGTCACTCAGTTTTGAGGACAACTTGCTGACTGCAGATTTCTTTTCCACTTTTCATTGGGATATTCAGTTTCTTTTTGCATTATTTCCTGACGTGCTTTTCAATCACTTTTTAAAGGCAACAAAGGTGTTATTTATGTTACGCCCAACCGGAGTGCCTTGAATGAATTTTCTTACTATGCAACTTGATGAATTAGTTAATAGTCATCTTAAAAAGAAGGTAAGACATAGTCAATCAACTGTTTTTAAGTTTTAAATTGGAAAGCTTTCAATTTGGTACATCTTATTTGTGTTTACTGATTAAAAAAATACATGAAAATTTCCAGGAGGTGGGGGTGCAGAATATTTTTATGACACTGTAAATAACCATGTCTCTTTATAGATTTTAATGATGAAGGATTGTTGCTATAATTACGACAGATGAGTCTTTGCAAGCAGACGTAAGAACAAAATGGCTATAGTACACATACCATTTCCAATGAACCATCTGTGGGGTAGAAGAACAGCTGGTAGCGCCGTAAGAGATCTGCAGTGGGGTCATACCACTCAGCAAGAAAGGCATAGCGCTCCTCCTGATTATAAAGAGACAAATTTAATTATTGGAGCGCAGAGTAACTCAAACTGAGCTGCTTTACTGTGGAAGTCACTGCTTCTAATTTGATAGCTGATAGCTGTTTGCATCCTGAAAAATAAGCAGGTGTGAACTACTGAGGTGAACACAGAAACACAGTTCAGATCACATTTCAGTAAGTAGTTAAGTTGAACAAAATCTTGTCTGTAACAACGCCATGTATGGAACATTTCAGCATGCATGCTATCTTTTGGTGTCGACTCACAGTGGGAAATGGGGGGTTTCTCTGGTAAACATTTACCATTTCCTTTTATTGTGATTTATCATTGTGTACTTTTATAGATAATAAATATAGTGCAATGCGAAAATACGCTTGGCTGTATGAGAGCATAAAAATAGGAAACAGAATGTGACCTTTTGACTCCTTAAAGTAGGTCAAGATTGGCCATCTTTGAACTTATCCAAGGTCTGTTTCCCAAGAATCCTTCCTGTGAATTTGAAGACCCTGGCAGTAATAGGAATAGATATATGCTGGGCACAGACAGATGGATGGACAGACGGATGGACAGGATACAAAGTCTTGATAATACCGAGAGCCATATTTCGGCCTCGGGTAAAAATGAAATTTTGTTTTCCTTTAAAGACCAGAAGTAAAAATAAACCAAATTAAAACTATAAACTCATACTCTAAAATAGTAATTAGAAAGATATTTCAAAACAAAAAAAACTGGTTTAAAAATAGTTTAAAAAAAGTTTAATCTGAGGATGTACCTGTCCAAAAAAATGCAAGAATGAAAATATCAATAAAGTGTCACATAAGTGCACTGTTGACGAGGATGAAAGTGTCCCATTTAAAATGCAAACAGTGGATTAAAGCGAAGTTAATCTGGGGGGGGGGGGGGGGGGGGGTACTGGGAGTTAAGGAGTCCGACTGTTAGAAAGCATAACAGTTCTGGAATGGATGCTCCTTTTTCCTTGCTGCATGGGGGGAAAACAAGCTGTGGAAGGAGTGAGTGGGGTCCCTGATAATATTGGAAGCTCTGCATACACAACACTGGTGATGGATGTCTGGTAGGGATGGAATGACATGCCAATGGTTTTTCAAACTGTTTTTACGATCTTGTTGTTTTCTTCATCACCAGTGCTGTTGCCATACCAGGAGCTAATGCAGTAGTTGAGTACACTTTCGGTGGTCACACTGTAGAAGATAGTTAACTTGCGGAGGGCGTGAAGTCACTGTTGAGCCCTTTTTATTATTGCACCAGTGTTGGTGCTATTGGCCAAGTTACTGTCAGCAGGACTTCTAGAAACTGTGTGTTCTTAACCCTCTCCATAACAGAACACTATCAAGAGCCACTGAGGGATGTTGTGACTTGGGTTTTCTCTTTGGTTTTTTAAATGTTGAGCCCAAGGTTGTGTTTTGCACTATTCTGCCAATTTTCACTGTGTAAGCACCTTCATCCTCATTGCTGATAATCACCACAGTGGTGTCATCATCAGCAAATCTAATTATGTAGTTCCTGTCGAACAATATCTGAGAGAAATAGGTATTTTGTATATATAGAGAGAAAATGTTTTAGATTGATTACAGCTCATGAAAAATGGGAGTAAAAACAAAAGTGTTGCGTTTACATTTTTGTTCAGTTGACAATCTTAAAACATATTTTTCTGTTGGTTATATATAAATTATACTCATAAATTGTTTTAGAATCATTTTAAGTTTATGTTGTGGATAGCCATCCATCCATTTCCTTCCACTTTATCCGGAGTCGAGTCGCGGGGGCAGCAGCTCAAGCAAAGCCGCCCAGACCTCCCGATCCACACACACCTTCCCCAGCTCCTCCAGGGGAACCCCAAAGTGTTCCCAAGCCAGCCGAGAGACGTAGTCCCTCCAGCGTGTCCTGGGTTTTCCCCGGGGCCTCTTCCCGGTGGGATGTGCTCGGAACACCTCTCTAGCGAGGCGTCCAGGGGGCATCCGGAAAAGATGCCCGAGCCACCTCAACTGGCTCCTTTCGACGTGGAGGAGCAGCGACTCGACTCCGAGCTCCTCCTGAGTGACCAAGCTCCTCACCCTATCTCTAAGGGAGCGCCCAGCCACCCTATGGAGAAAACTCATCTCGGCCGCTTGTACTCGCGATCACGTTCTTTCAGTCATGAGCCAAATCTCATGACCATAGGTGAGGATCGGAACGTAGATCCATTGGTAAATCAAAAGCTTTGTCCCCCTACTCAGCTCTCTCTTCACCACGACGGTCCGATACAGCGACCGCATCACTGCAGATGCTGCACCGATCCGTCTATCGATCTCATGCTCCATCCGTTCCTCACTCGTGAACAAGACCCCGAGATACTTAAACTCCTCCACTTGAGGCAAGGACACTCCACCGACCTGAAGAGGGCAAAGCCACACAATTTCCCTCGGGATTAATAAAGTATTTTAAAATATTATAAAAGCACCTTTTTCCAGTCAAGAACCACGGCCTCAGATTTGGAGGTGCTGATTTTCATCCTGG
The DNA here is from genome assembly GCF_902500255.1 of Thalassophryne amazonica. Taxonomy (NCBI): domain Eukaryota; kingdom Metazoa; phylum Chordata; class Actinopteri; order Batrachoidiformes; family Batrachoididae; genus Thalassophryne; species Thalassophryne amazonica. The sequence goes on along the minus strand of NC_047112.1, from coordinate 102,249,145 downwards.
ACGCTTCACACTCGGCTGCAAACTGCCCCAGTGCACGCTGAAGGTCCTGATTTGTTGAAGCCAACAGAACCAAATCATCCGCAAACAGCAGAGACGAGATTCCTGGTTCACAAACCGGACCCCCTCTACACCCTGGCTGTGCCTAAAAATTCTGTCCATAAAGATAATGAACAGAACCAGTGACAAAGGGCAGCCCTGGCAGAGGCCAACGTGCACTGAAAACAGGTTTGACTTACTACTGGCAAAGCGAACCAAGCTCCTACTGCCGTCATACAAATCAAATCAAATCAATTTTATTTATATAGCGCCAAATCACAACAAACAGTTGCCCCAAGGCGCTTTATATTGTAAGGCAAGGCCATACAATAATTACGGGAAAACCCCAACGGTCAAAACGACCCCCTGTGAGCAAGCACTTGGTGACAGTGGGAAGGAAAAACTCCCTTTTAACAGGAAGAAACCTCCAGCAGAACCAGGCTCAGGGAGGGGCAGTCTTCTGCTGGGACTCGTTGGGGCTGAGGGAGAGAACCAGGAAAAAGACATGCTGTGGAGGGGAGCAGAGATCAATCATTAATGATTAAATGCAGAGTGGTGCATACAGAGCAAAAAGAGAAAGAAACACTCAGTGCATCATGGGAACCCCCCAGCAGTCTAAGTCTATAGCAGCATAACTAAGGGATGGTTCAGGGTCACCTGATCCAGCCCTAACTATAAGCTTTAGCAAAAAGGAAAGTTTTAAGCCTAATCTTAAAAGTAGAGAAGGTGTCTGTCTCCCTGATCTGAATTGGGAGCTGGTTCCACAGGAGAGGAGCCTGAAAGCTGAAGGCTCTGCCTCCCATTCTACTCTTACAAACCCTAGGAACTACAAGTAAGCCTGCAGTCTGAGAGCGAAGCGCTCTATTGAGGTGATATGGTACTATGAGGTCCCTAAGATAAGATGGGACCTGATTATTCAAAACCTTATAAGTAAGAAGAAGAATTTTAAATTATATTCTAGAATTAACAGGAAGCCAATGAAGAGAGGCCAATATGGGTGAGGTATGCTCTCTCCTTCTAGTCCCTGTCAGTACTCTAGCTGCAGCATTTTGAATTAACTGAAGGCTTTTCAGGGAACTTTTAGGCCAACCTGATAATAATGAATTACAGTAGTCCAGCCTAGAGGAAATAAATGCATGAATTAGTTTTTCAGCATCACTCTGAGACAAGACCTTTCTAATTTTAGAGATATTGCGCAAATGCAAAAAAGCAGTCCTACATATTTGTTTAATATGCGCATTGAATGACATATCCTGATAAAAAATGACTCCAAGATTTCTCACAGTATTACTAGAGGTCAGGGTAATGCCATCCAGAGTAAGGATCTGGTTAGACACCATGTTTCTAAGATTTGTGGGGCCAAGTACAATAACTTCAGTTTTATCTGAGTTTAAAAGCAGGAAATTAGAGGTCATCCATGTCTTTATGTCTGTAAGACAATCCTGCAGTTTAGCTAATTGGTGTGTGTCCTCTGGCTTCATGGATAGATAAAGCTGGGTATCATCTGCGTAACAATGAAAATTTAAGCAATGCTGTCTAATAATACTTCTAAGGGAAACATGTATAAAGTGAATAAAATTGGTCCTAGCACAGAACCTTGTGGAACTCCATAATTAACCTTAGTCTGTGAAGAAGATTCCCCATTTACATGAACAAATTGTATTCTATTAGATAAATATGATTCAAACCACCGCAGCGCAGTGCCTTTAATACCTATAGCATGCTCTAATCTCTGTAATAAAATGTTATGGTCAACAGTATCAAAAGCAGCACTGAGGTCTAACAGAACAAGCACAGAGATGAGTCCACTGTCTGAGGCCATAAGAAGATAATTTGTAACCTTCACAAATGCTGTTTCTGTACTATGATGAATTCTAAAACCTGACTGAAACGCTTCAAATAGACCATTCCTCTGCAGATGATCAGTTAGCTGTTTTACAACTACTCTTTCAAGAATTTCTGAGAGAAAAGGAAGGTTGGAGATTGGCCTATAATTAGCTAAGATAGCTGGGTCAAGTGATGGCTTTTTAAGTAATGGTTTAATTACTGCCACCTTAAAAGCCTGTGGTACATAGCCAACTAATAAAGATAGATTGATCATATTTAAGATCGAAGCATTAATTAATGGTAGGGCTTCCTTGAGCAGCCTGGTAGGAATGGGGTCTAATAGACATGTTGATGGTTTGGAGGAAGTAACTAATGAAAATAACTCAGACAGAACAATCGCAGAGAAAGAGTCTAACCAAATACCGGCATCACTGAAAGCAGCCAAAGATAACGATATGTCTTTGGGATGGTTATGAGTAATTTTTTCTCTAATAGTTAAAATTTTATTAGCAAAGAAAGTCATGAAGTCATTACTATTTAAAGTTAAAGGAATACTAGGCTCAATAGAGCTCTGACTCTTTGTCAGCCTGGCTACAGTGCTGAAAAGAAACCTGGGGTTGTTCTTATTTTCTTCAATTAGTGATGAGTAGTAAGATGTCCTAGCTTTACGGAGGGCTTTTTTTATAGAGCAACAGACTCTTTTTCCAGGCTAAGTGAAGATCTTCTAAATTAGTGAGACGCCATTTCCTCTCCAGCTTACGGGTTATCTGCTTTAAGCTGCGAGTTTGTGAGTTATACCACGGAGTCAGGCACTTCTGATTTAAGGCTCTCTTTTTCAGAGGAGCTACAGCATCCAAAGTTGTCTTCAATGAGGATGTAAAACTATTGACGAGCTACTCTATCTCACTCACAGAGTTTAGGTAGCTACCTGGCACTTTGTTGGTATATGGCATTAGAGAACATAAAGAAGGAATCATATCCTTAAACCTAGTTACAGCACTTTCTGAAAGACTTCTAGTGTAATGAAACTTATTCCCCACTGCTGGGTAGTCCATCAGAGTAAATGTAAATGTTATTAACAAATGATCAGACAGAAGGGAGTTTTCAGGGAATACTGTTAAGTCTTCAATTTCCATACCATAAGTCAGAACAAGATCTAGGATATGATTAAAGTGGTGGGTGGACTCATTTACATTTTGAGCAAAGCCAATTGAGTCTAATAATAGATTAAATGCAGTGCTGAGGCTGTCATTCTCAGCATCTGTGTGGATGTTAAAATCGCCCACCTTAATTATCTTATCTGAGCTAAGCACTAAGTCAGACAAAAGGTCTGAAAATTCACAGAGAAACTCACAGTAACGACCAGGTGGACGATAGATAACAAATAAAACTGGTTTTTGGGACTTCCAATTTGGATGGACAAGACTAAGAGTCAAGCTTTCAAATGAATTAAAGCTCTGTCTGGGTTTTGGATTAATTAATAAACTGGAATGGAAGATTGCTGCTAATCCTCCGCCTCCGCCGTGCTACGAGCATTCTGGCAGTTAGTGTGACTCAGGGGTGTTGACTCATTTAAACTAACATATTCATCCTGCTGTAACCAGGTTTTTGTAAGGCAGAATAAATCAATATGTTACAGGGACCAGATAGCCCTTAGCAAAGGACCCCGGACCCCGTAGTGCTCAACACAGTAAAATAAAAACGACTGAAAAGGCGGAACAACGAAATAACAAGATCAGTTTCCAGTCGGACCAGAAGTTGGGAAATGGTTTCCATAGCAACTCATCTTTAACAAGGTTACATTTGCTTCGTGAAACAGGGGGAAAGCTTACAACTATTACCAGAAATAAGCCCGGTTTATGCAGTAGATATACTTTACGAAACAGTCTTCTGTAATACTTCGTATTACCTCTACTTCCGTGCAAATTACCGACAAATTAGCTACAAAGCCCATCATGCTACTACATTTTTCTTTTGAAATAGCAAAGCGGTTTAATCCCAATGCGACGAACAAACTATCCTGTCCCAGCCTTCCCCCCTTTGCCGTCGTCTTTACAACTTTTAATTTCAGTACGTAAATCAGCTGCCTGCTAACACTAGCTAAATTGCTGTTTGCTAAACTACCTTCAGGTTGAGGCGTTCAACCTTTTGGTTGGTCTTGAAATTAGTAAACAAATCTGTTCGCGTCAGTGTTACTGGAAAGGTATTTTTAACTTACCATTTAAATCAAATTACAAAACACTACGTGACCCGACGCGAACTATGTGAGACACCGAGAGTCTGAAATGTGTGTCGAACTGCTTGTTCCGAAGCTTGGGTCACTCGAGGGAGGAAGCATGTGACTACTGACGAAATTTCGAAATTTGTTCAAAATGAACTGTTTGTAAAAATATTGTATTACCATAAATTTTCACAAATTATATAACTATATATGTATATCATCCAAAACAGTTCCTGGAGAAATACAAAACCTATATGTTGTGACAACCTCACCTACTTTTTATGAATTTGTTTTTGGGACGTCAACAGCAGGTTTGAAATGATGCCTGACATTATAATTTATAGACAAATAAATGCTCTTTTTTTTTTTAGCAACAAATATATGTACAAATATAAACAAGTTCTTTGTTTTTAGAATTAACCAGTTTCACGTTCTCCAATAAAACCCATTGTGCAACAATGCAAATATTGATGCACAATTTATATTTGGCTATATTATATTATAATTATTAGATATTTAGCTATATTTTGAATCCATAATTTGAAAAGCCAAAAGCTGTCTAACCTGTGAATAATTTTAATATTTTTTTTAACTGTTATCATTTTTTTTCATTTGGGGAAATACAGCCAAACTATTTGAACTATGTTACGCATACTTTATTTAATTTTAATTTAATAATAATTTAATAAATTAAAAATAAACATAAAATTGAATGAATAGCTAGTGGCGCTCGTGAGAGCATGCACTTGAAGGTGCACGCTGGTGCGCCATCTGCTGGTCATCATGTAGACATGGGGGCACGTTATAATTTGAACTCCGCCCACTCCTTCGGGGAACGTCCCACAGATTGGTGGCCCAGAGCCCTAGAGGGCGGACCTTATAAAAGGAGGTTTTTTTTTTTGCGGGGGGGGTAGTGCTGAACCAATGCTCGAGACCATGCTCGAGACCATCGAGACTCCCTAGTTACGCGAGGCGTTGACGTCATTTCCACCCGGAACAAAAGTATTGTAAAAATACTTCATGCGCTCTTGCACTCGCTTAAAACATTTCGTCAACGATGGTGGTCCTCTTATCCTGGATGGCGGACTGGCAACGGAACTGGAAGCCCAGGGTTTCAATTTACAGGTAAAATTTTAATACATATATAAATATTATACGAATAATAATAAAGTTAGTGGTAAATGTTAAATTTAGGCAAAGTAGCATCAGTTGATTACACTTTGAAGTAGGTGCAGATCATGGACATACCATCGTGTGTGTTGGGCTGTTTGGGGATCCGTTCTTCACGCTGATTTGTTGCAAAAAATCTGTTCCATAATTTTCTCTCTAATTTTGCATAAGGCAGTGGTTATTCTGCAGTGACTGGAAGTGGACTTACTTTGGCTATTTGTCCGGAACACGTTGTGATTGGTCGAGCGCGATGCCTTCATCACGTGACCCACTTTAGCGCAACATGATATTTTATTTTACATGATATTTTATTTTGCTATTTGTAACCCTTCCCTTAACCATAAATGAACCCCCAGAACTTCCCATAAGGGGGAAATGCCATTTTGGACACTTCCGATCACTTACTTTTTCTATAAATTTGTATACAGATTTTTTGAGTTATGTCTAACTTATATAAACATTTTTATTAACTTTGAGTGTTTTTAAAAGCTCCCTCATGGCCCTCCAGAAGGGTAAAAACGTATACAGACATTACTTGGGTCATGGTAAGTTAACTTTTTATTGAGTCCCTGTATTCCCTAACTTCTCTAATTCTGTATAAAGATTTCCTGGGAGGCTGTTAATTTTTTTTTTTTTGGGGGGGGGGGGGGGGGTATTGTCCTTCAGTCATTCTAAGGTCCCCAATGTCTCAAGTTTTAGCTGAAAAACTGCTCAGTAAAATTTTCCTTCATTCTTCATATAGATTCCTTGAATCAGGGTTTACGTACAAGAGAGATTTTCATTGACCTCATTGATTCTAAAGACCTCCATGGTCCCCCCTCCACAAAAAAAGGTGTTCAAAAAATTGCTTTTTGCAGATTTTCACAAAAAAAAAAAAAAAAAAAAAGAACCTATTCAATAAATGTACCTGAAATTTGGTTTAGACACTCTTTGGGTGACTAAGTTGGACTTTCCAACTGAATTCCTGTGCTCCCCCACCCCCAGAACAAACAATTTCAGGCAAATACATATTATTATTATTATTATTATTAGAATCAGAATCAATTTTATTGATCTGGTGGTATCTGGAGGGAGGGCAAGTACATTTTGTGGCAGCGGCATGTTGTCTCGGTACTTCTGGTGGCATCTGTGTGTGCTGCGGCAGATGCCAGTGTTTTCTGTATTTCTTGCAGCAGTTCCGGTGGTATTTTTAGCTGTCTCAGCAGATGCTGTTGTTTTCAGTTGATTTATTTATTTCAGATGTGTATATGTAAAATCATAAACGGACCAGAGATGAAAGTATTAAAAATGCCTTCAAAATGGTTTGTTCATAACAAGTGAATACAGGACTATTCCAGAGTGCCAGCAGTGACGAGGATAAGTAAAAATCAGATCTAACCAGCGAAACACTAAAAAAAAGTCTGTGAAATTAACAAGGAAATCCTGTAAATTGATGACATAAAAAACTGTAAAAGGAAAAATAATAGAGTAGTATTTAATTGACAGCAATAATTTGTAAAATGTGGAATGAAACTGAACTGTGAATTTAACAGTAGAAATATGTTAAAATAATCATATGCTGTTGTAGAATTTACAAACAACTGTAGTTTAAACACAGAAAAACTGTAATACCAAAAACTGTGCAATACAGTTAAAATTACAACATGACACTGTTAAAATACTGTTAATTAAGATGCGCAGATTTTATCTTCTAAATAGACAGTTAATAGCCTGTCTGCTCCATATATTTGCATTGTAATTGTAACATGCAAAAATAAAAAAAACTAATTTATTCTGCATTGTAATAATTATTAATTAATAAGATATAGATAAACAATGAATAACAATTGTTAATAGTAACATACTTTTAAACATGACAGTAAGAAAATTTAATCTATGTTTATGTAATTGTAATGTTACAGCAAAAATAACATTTGTTTGAATTTCAGACTGGAGGCGCTCGTTCTGATCAAATCTCTGTGAAATGGACTGATTGTGATGAAGTGGTTAGTGCACTTGGTTTCAGTGCAGAAGGTTCCCAGTTCAAAACCCACTCCTGCCACATTTCTTCATATAATGTGGTGTTGCACCACAAAGGGCATTCAGAGTAAACCAAATCAACATGCAGACCCACCTTGGATCTGCTGTGGTGACCTCAAGTGAAAACAAGGGAACAGCCGAAATATTACAGGAAGAAAATTGTTTTAATAGCAGCATGGCCATGCAAATTCAGCAAGAAAAGACCATTAAAATTACAGTTTAATTAATTAATTTGTAAATTACAACAGGTTTAAACTGCAAAAATTTACATATTTCATATAAAACCAATTACATATGCACTGTAATGTTTTACAGAATTCCCCTAACAACCACAGCTGCCAGAACTTTTCCATAAAAACAACAGAATTTTTATTTATTAATTTATTTTTTTACAGTGAGCAATAATATTTGTTAATGAGCAAAGGCGGTACAGTTAAAAGCAGTTCATCTATACATTTCGGGATATGACCTAACATTGTTGGATTCAAACATGGAACTAGTACTACATCTATGGCTCAGGTTATGAAGGATTCTAATCTGTACCTGCCAGGGCAGATGCAAGTGTTTACTGTATCTGTGGCATCTTGTCTCGGCACAAACACTGGCATCTGTATGTGCTGCGCCAGATGCCAGTGGCTTCTGTATTTGTCGCAGCACTTCCGGTGGCATCTTTGTGTCGCAGCAGATGCCTGTGTTTTCTGTACCTTCCCTGGCAGATGGCAGTGTTTCACCACTTGGCATAACTAAAGTTGATCTTTATATATATCTTCATTATTTCACCTATTTTAAACTACAAGTGAATAACTCTCCTGTGACAGTTTGCATGACCTGCCACAAACTCCACTGTGGCAGCTTGATCATGGCTGCCTTTTATGTATTCATTATGAGGCTATAAATAGAGAGATATTTATGTTTCTATATAGATTATACAAAGCTAGGTGTTCATTATTTCACCTGTTTTTAACTACAAAAGACTACAACAAACTGTGGTGCTGCTACTTTATTCACCCTCTGTTCTGCTCAATGATCATTCCATCAGTTGACCTCAGAATTTTACAATTATTTACTACTGACTTTGCAAAAACAAAGATACTATATGCAAATTGCTGGGTGGAAAGATGACTAAATAAAATAACAGATGTACTAAAAATACCTTGAATAACAGTAAATAAAAGACACACACACATATATGTATATATATATGGACAGACTGATGAACTCTGTCAGGTCTTCTGCAGCCTCACATGCTTTTATTTTGAAATACAGGCTCTTACTGTGTAAATGCAACATGAACAGGCTTGTATTTAAAACAAAAATTACAGATTTCTCAAAACATATTGGCCCGATCACTTTGCTGTTTTCACCACACGCATCCTCATGGAAAAAATACATAACTATGCCAAAGGATGAAAGTCAGTGCTTTCTGGATTTTGACTGATGCTCCGGATACACAAACACACAGAGGCCACTTAATGCCTTTTATTATATGGATAAATGCTGACCTCAGAGTGTAAATGGGCCAAAGTGTGAAAGCTGCTGTCAGAGCAGGACAGAACACTCCAAAAACACAATCAACTTCATAGAAGTATAAGTTTGTGATGTGACCTTTGTGTAATAGCAGACAGAAATTGCTTTGAGATGAAGACAAACAAAACACATAGACCATGTTGTATATATTGTTCAAAATGTGCATTTGTGTTTATTGTTATAACATTTAATTGTAGTCTTTTCTACAAGACCCCAAATTACCTTTATAAAGTGTCAAAATAGTTGTTTATTATAGTTTGCTGTGTGTTTTGAATAAGTGTGTGTGAAAATTATTCCTGCTTTATTTTTTCTTTTCTTATTTCTGATTGTAAACCTTTATTACACTTATAAAACACCACTATAGCATATATATTCTGAAAGTACAGGTTATCCTGAAAAAAAGAGACATAAAACTTGATTGTGGGATGCAGGGAGAGCTGTTAACAGCAATAATAAAACATTTATGCCAGGCAGGTGAACTGTCCAAAAAATGCCCTCGGACCCCAGAGGGTTAAATATATCAAATAGCAGACAAACACACTGATATTCGAGAAGTGAAATGAAGTTTATAGGATTTACAGAAAGTGTGCAATAATTCTTTAAACAAAATTAGGCAGATGCATAAATTTGGGCACCCCAACAGAAAAAATACATCAATATTTAGCAATATTTTGCAGAAATAACAGCCTCTAAACACTTCCTATAGCTTCCAATGAGAGTCTGGATTCTGGTTGAAGGTATTTTGGACTATTCTTTACAAAACATCTCCAGTTCAATCAGGTTTGTTGGTTTCCGAGCATGAACAGCCTGCTTAAAATCACACCACAGATTTTCAATAATATTCAGGTCTGGGGACTGAGATGGCCATTCCAGAACATTGTACTTGTTACTCTGTGTGAATGCCTTAGTAGATTTTGAGCAGTGTTTAGGGTTGTTGTCTTGTTTAAAGATCCAGCCCCGACGCAACTTCAACTTTGTCACTGACTTATGAACATTGTTCTCAAGAATCTGCTGATGTTGACTGGAATCCATGTGACCCTCAACTTTAACAAGATACCTAGTACCTGCACTGGCCACACAGTCACACAGCATGATGGAACCACCCCCAAATTTTACTGTAAGTAGCAAGTGTTTTTCTTGGAATGCTGTGCTCTTTTTCAGCCATGCATACCGCCCCTTGTTATGTCCAAATAACTCAGTTTTAGATTCATCAGTCCACAGCACCTTATTCCAAAATGAAGCTTGCTTGTCCAAATGTGCTTTAGCATACCTCAAGCGACTCCATTTGTGGCGTGTATACAGAAAAGGCTTCCTCTGCATTACAGCATCATACAGCATCTCTTTGTGTAAAGTGCACTGTATAGTTGAACTATGCACAGAGACACTATCTGCAGCAAGATCATGTTGTAGGTCTTTGGAGCAGGTCTGTGGGTTGACTGTTCTCACCATCCTTCACTTCAGCTTATCTGAGATTTTTCTTGGCCTGCAACTTCGGGCCTTAACTAGTACTGTGCCTGCGGTCTTCCATTTCCTCACAATGTTCCTCACAGTGGAAACTGACAGCTGAAATCTCTGAGATAGGATTTTGCATCCTTCCCCTAGACCATGATGTTGAGCAATCTGTGTTTTCAGGTCATTTGAGAGTTGTTTAGAGCCTCCCATGTTGCCACTCATTAGAAGAGATGCAAAGAAGAGGACTTCCGGTCGGGATGTGCAGGGGAATGAACGCATAGTTTTTGCTCCGACTCAACCGAGCTGAAATAAAGCCCCCACACTTGAATGTAGAGACTACGTTTTATTTTGAATAGATATGAGAAGGGGCAAATTGAAAAGAGGACAGAGAAACAACAATAATTCCACGACTGAAGCAGAAATAACAGAAAAAGAAGTAATGGAGCTGCACGAGGAAGATGGCGGCGGCTCGCTAACCAGCAGTGAGACAGAATCAGAGACTGGAGGGGAGATTCTACGTGAGATTACAAAAATGTCCAAAGAGCTCGGAAACTGGTCCTCTAGCTAAGACACAAGAGGACCAGGGCAAAGTTATTACCGAAGCAGAGGGGCGTATAGCAGAAATGGAAAAAAGAAAGAAAGAACAATGTAAACTTCGTGAAAAGGTTATTGACCTGGAGAGCAGGTCCAGGAGGAATAATATCCCCATACACGGAGTGCCAGAGGACTCCAAGGGCGAATCAGTGACCGGCTTTATCCAAAACCTGCTCACAAAGGAACTACCTCTCCCAGACGGTATGTCTCTACAAATTAAAGTGCGCATAGAGCTTCAACCCGAAAGCCGGAGACTGACGCGACCCCGAGATCATTGATAATTACTTTCCTCCGACATGATGTGAAAGAGACAATCCTCAGACTCGCCTGGAAGAAAAAGCTAATGCTAAACAACAAACAGATTTTCTTCGACCATGATTACGCCTACGAAGTTATGGAGAAGCGTAAAAGCTACGGCCCGATTAAGAAGGCTCTAAGAGAGATGGGCATTCGCTTTCAGACGCCCTTCATGCGGATTCGCATACACTGGAGCACCGGCCCGCGGACCTACGGAGACGCAGAAGACGCGGCGAGGGAGCTGAGAGCACGGGGCATCGAGGTGACTACTACGCGGGTGGGCGCGGACGCCAGAATAGAGGAACAGATACGCAACGCGTTCTCATGGCAAGAAGTGACGACTGAGGAAGGAGAGTCACAAATAGGAGCTCGGGTGAGATGTAAATTGCAGGAGTTTAGAAGGGACGTTTAAAGATCAAACCATCACAAGAAGAAATGGAGAGGACTTGTATTTTTGAGTGTGCAGCCCAAACAGAGAGGTAACATTTCTTTTAAATTTGTCTTTGTTCTCTTAAATATCTGAAATCTTAAGTTCGGTTGAGCCAAAGGCAAATAATGGTAAAATGTTGGACACATCTAGTGCAAGTGGGGTGTATCTGCAGGTCAGCCACTCTGCCACTAGGGAGAGCCCCAACCCAGCGGAGGGACTTTACTCTCTTCTCACCAACAGAGACTTTAAGGGTCAAAGTGACCCTGAGTATATGTAATGTTCTGAAACTTATGTTGTTTGTATATGTGTGTTTTAGTTTAGTGATAACAGTGGGGGTTTTGTATTTTTATTTTGTTTCACTAGAAAATTACACTCGAATAAATGCTAGCCTTACAATTAAATACAGTATTTAATGCTAAAGGTACTTTCACTTAATGTGAATGGGCTTCAGAGCCCATCAAAACAGAGGAAAGTTCTGAGTAAACTGGTAAAGGAGAAGATAGATGTGGCATTCCTTCAAGAGACACATCTGTTGGGTCTGGAACATGAGAAACTGAGGAAACAGGGGTTTAAACATATTTTCTTTTCATCTAATGGTACAAGGCACACGAGAGGAGTGGTCATTTTAATTTCCAGGAGGGTTATTTTTGAACATGTTGCTACAATTAAGGACAAAGAAGGCAGACTTGTAATGGTACAAGGTAAAGTGGAGGGTGAGCTGGTTACCTTCTATAATGTCTATATACCACCAGGTGCTATATCTGAATTTTATATGCAAATATTAGACCAAATAGTGTCAAAAGCAAAAGGGATACGTGTATGTGGAGGAGATTTTAACACCACTTTAAAGCCACATTTAGACTCAACTGGAAGGAGAACATTCCAATCACAGAAACTAACAAGAAAGATAAACCTTATGTTATCAGAGATTGGGCTGGTGGATATTTGGAGGCACTATAATCCAACAATGAGGGATTACACATTTTATTCTTCTCCACATGCAACCTACTCGAGAATTGATTACTTTTTTCCTTTTGGCACAGAAATAAATAGGATCCAGGACTGCCACATTGGAACAATGGACATCTCAGACCACAGCCCCTTATACCTGTCTTTAACAGTGACTCAGAGGAAAAAACAGACCGTGTGGAAACTAAACTCTAGTATTTTAAATGAAACAACATGCCAACAGCTGTCTAGGGACATTGAGGACTACTTAGAGTTTAATGTTAAAGATGAAATAACCCCGCCCATACTGTGGGATGCCTGTAAGGCAGTGATGAGAGGTAGAGTAATTGCGGTCACTTCAAGCATGAAAAGATCCAAAGAGGCGAGATTCCAAACTCTACAATCAGAATTATTAACCTTAGAGATAAAACACAAAAATTATATTGATACCAAAACAAAACTAGAAATTGCTAACAAGAGAAATCAGATTGAGATATACGACCAAGAAATTCAGAAAAAGTTAATGTTTACTAAACAGAATTACTTCGAAGGGGGTACTAAACACATGAAACAATTGGCTTATAGACTTAAAAAACAACAAGCGGACAACACAGTATATAAGATAAGAGATCCCAATACTAAATTAGTAATGCATGAAATTGAAGAAATAAAGGGTTGTTTTAAAGGATACTATGAAAACCTGTATTCACAACCAAATATTGACAACGATGAAGGAATGGAAAATTTGCTTAATAGATTAAACTTGCCAACTCTCACAGGTACCGACGATGAAAAATTAGTGGCACAAATTACAAGAGAGGAGCTCCACTCTGCAATTGGAAGATTGAAAGTTAACAAGATGCCAGGTATGGATGGCTTCACTGCAGTATGGTACAAGAAGCTAAAGGAGGTGCTAACACCAATTTTATTAAAGACTTTTAATTGGGTCCTTACAAAAGGGGTGGGCCCCCCGTCATGGAGACAGGCTATCATCTCTATTATACCCAAAGAAGGAAAGGACAAACTAGAGTGTTCTAACTACAAACTATTCACATCAATTATATCCAAGAGACTGGAGACAATCTTACCCAAAATAATATACTTAGACCAAACTGGATTTGTCAAAGCTCGTCAGACCCATGATAATGTTAGGAGATCACTGCAAATTATAAGATACATAAACAAAATACAAGCTGCGCTCCTGAGTCTAGATGCAGAAAAAGCCTTCGACTCAGTGAAATGGGAGTTATGCTCAAATTTGGATTTAAAGAACCAATTATTACTATACTAAAGGCGCTATATGAAAGACCCACAGCCAGATTAAAGATCAACGGAGAATTATCGGATGTTTTCGGGCTTGAAAGGTCAACAAGACAAGGTTGCTTGTTAAGTCCACTTTTACAACCCCTGGCAAAAATTATGGAATCACCGGCCTCGGAGGATGTTCATTCAGTTTTTTAATTTTGTAGAAAAAAAGCAGATCAGACATGACACAAAACTAAAGTCATTTCAAATGGCAACTTTCTGGCTTTAAGAAACACTATAAGAAATCAGGAAAAAAAATTGTGGCAGTCAGTAACGGTTACTTTTTTAGACCAAGTAGAGGGAAAAAAAAATATGGAATCACTCAATTCTGAGGAAAAAATTATGGAATCATGAAAAACAAAAGAACGCTCCAACACATCACTTGTATTTTGTTGCACCACCTCTGGCTTTTATAACAGCTTGCAGTCTCTGAGGCATGGACTTAATGAGTGACAAACAGTACTCTTCATCAATCTGGCTCCAACTTTCTCTGATTGCTGTTGCCAGATCAGCTTTGCAGGTTGGAGCCTTGTCATGGACCATTTTCTTCAACTTCCACCAAAGATTTTCAATTGGATTAAGATCCGGACTATTTGCAGGCCATGACATTAACCCTATGTGTCTTTTTGCAAGGAATGTTTTCACAGTTTTTGCTCTATGGCAAGATGCATTATCATCTTGAAAAATGATTTCATCATCCCCAAACATCCTTTCAATTGATGGGATAAGAAAAGTGTCCAAAATATCAACGTAAACTTGTGCATTTATTGATGATGTAATGACAGCCATCTCCCCAGTGCCTTTACCTGACATGCAGCCCCATATCATCAGTGACTGGAAATTTACATGTTCTCTTCTTCTTTATAAATCTCATTGGAACAGCACCAAACAAAAGTTCCAGCATCATCACCTTGCCCAATGCAGATTCGAGATTCATCACTGAATATGACTTTCATCCAGTCATCCACAGTCAACGATTGCTTTTCCTTAGCCCATTGTAACCTTGTTTTTTTCTGTTTAGGTGTTAATGATGGCTTTCGTATAGCTTTTCTGTATGTAAATCCCATTTCCTTTAGGCGGTTTCTTACAGTTGACTCCAGTTTCCTCCCATTCGTTCCTCATTTGTTTTGTTGTGCATTTTCAATTTTTGAGACATATTGCTTTAAGTTTTCTGTCTTGACGCTTTGATGTCTTCCTTGGTCTACCAGTATGTTTGCCTTTACCAACCTTCCCATGTTGTTTGTATTTGGTCCAGAGTTTAGACACAGCTGACTGTGAACAACCAACATCTTTTGCAACATTGCGTGATGATTTACCCTCTTTTAAGAGTTTGATAATCCTCTTCTTTGTTTCAAGTGACATCTCTCGTGTTGGAGCCATGATTCATGTCAGTCCACTTGGTGCAACAGCTCTCCAAGGTGTGATCACTCCATTTTAGATGCAGACTAACAAGCAGATCTGATTTGATGCAGGTGTTAGTTTTGGGGATGAAAATTTACAGAGTGATTCCATAATTTATTCCTCAGAATTGAGTGAGTCCATATTTTTTTCTCTCTGCTTGGTCTAAAAAAGTAACCGTTACTGACTGCCACAATTATTTTTCCTGATTTCTTATAGTGTTTCTTAAAGCCAGAAAGTTGCCATTTGAGATGACTTTAGCTTTGTGTCATGTCTGTGATCTGCTTTTTTCTACAAAATTAAACAACTGAATTAACATCTTCCAAGGCCGGTGATTCCATAATTATTGCCAGGGGTTGTATTTGTTATTTTTATAGAACCATTAGCCCAGTGGATTAGACAGAATAAAAAGATAAAAGGAATAAATATGGCAGCAGGGGAGCAGAAACTAGCCTTGTTCGCGGACGATGTTTTAGTATATCTCTCAGAACCAACAGAATCATTACCGGAGCTTTTAAGGGAATATGGGTTGTTCTCGGGATATAAATTGAATGAACAGAAAACACAGGTTCTTAGAATTCATTACAGTCCTCCACAGCATTTGCGTAGTGAATACAAGATAGAGTGGGACAAAACATCTATAAAATATCTGGGCGTTTATATACCAAAGGACTTATCTAGACTAGAAGAAATTAATTATTCCCCACTTAAAAAAGAAATTATAGCAGATATTAACAGATGGAATATAATCCCCTATTTAAATATTTCCTCTAGAGTGGAGACTATAAAATCAACATACTGCCAAGGTTGCTGCACTTATTTCAATCTGTTCCTATTGAGAAACCAGATCAGTATTTTGCAGAATGGGAGAAAGTTATCTCAAGATTTATATGGGCAGGTAAAAAGCCGAGGGTTAGGTTTAAGTCACTTCAGCTCCCTAAAGCAAAAGGAGGACTAGGCCTCCCATGTTTATATGATTATTTCAAAGCATCTCAGATAAGACATATGGTAGGCTGGTGTACATCGAGTTTTAAATCAAGATGGAAGGAAATTGATTGTTCCCTCGCAGAAAACTTCCCAGTCGAAACATTGATAGGAGACCCCCTAGTGGCGAAAGATTTGAGAGACTCTGATAACCCCTGGATAAGAAGCTCACTGAAAATATGGAGTGATATACTTAAAAAATACCAATTAAAACATGGGACTGAATTGTTCAAGTGGTTTGCTTATGACTCACAGTTTTTACCAAGTACCACCGACTTCACATTTAGGACATGGTCTAACAAAGGTCTTACAACATACTTTACTCTAGCAAAAGAGGGAAAAGTGATGAGTTTCCAAGACCTTAAGGATAAATTTGGATTACAAAATGGGGATTTTTTTTTTAGGTACCTACAAATTAGAGACTTTTTAAACAAAAAACTAATAAAACAGTCACTCACCCAAATGAAGAAATCATGGATATTTTTAAGAATGCATACAGGGACGTACCATATCAAAAAATAATTTCTAAATTATATCGGGCACTGGGTGATTTGAAGGGGAATGACACGTTCCATATAAAAACTAGATGGGAAATGGAGGGAAACCTAACTCTAACATTGGAGGAGTGGGAGGGTATTTGTATTGAACAGTGGTCTGCAGCAAATGCTCCCTCCTGGAGGGAATTCAATTGGAAGAATCTGGTTCATTTCTTTTGTGTCCCAGCACAAAAGTCTAAATATTCACATCAGACCGACTGTTGGAGAGGATGTGGACATTCACCAGCAAATCATTTTCATATTTTGGACCAATTTTATTCACTTTATACATGCTTCCCGTAGGCAGTATTATTAGACGGTATTGCTTAAATTTTCATTGTTACGCAGATGATACCCAGCTTTATCTATCCATGAAGCCAGAGGACACACAGCAATTAGCTAAACTGCAGGATTGTCTTACAGACATAAAGACATGGATGACCTCTAATTTCCTGCTTTTAAACTCAGATAAAACTGAAGTTATTGTACTTGGCCCCACAGATCTTAGAAACATGGTGTCTAACCAGATCCTTACTCTGGATGGCATTACCCTGACCTCTAGTAATACTGTGAGAAATCTTGGAGTCATTTTTGATCAGGATATGTCATTCAAAGTGCATATTAAACAAATATGTAGGACTGCTTTTTTGCATTTACGCAATATCTCTAAAATTAGAAAGGTCTCAGAGTGATGCTGAAAAACTAATTCATGCATTTATTTCCTCTAGGCTGGACTATTGTAATTCATTATTATCAGGTTGTCCTAAAAGTTCCCTAAAAAGCCTTCAGTTAATTCAAAATACTGCAGCTAGAGTGCTAACGGGGACTAGAAGGAGAGAGCATATCTCACCCATATTGGCCTCTCTTCATTGGCTTCCTGTTAATTCTAGAATAGAATTTAAAATTCTTCTTCTTACTTATAAGGTTTTGAATAATCAGGTCCCATCTTATCTTAGGGACCTTGTAGTACCATATCACCCCAATAGAGCGCTTCGCTCTCAGACTGCAGGCTTACTTGTAGTTCCTAGGGTTTGTAGGAGTAGAATGGGAGGCAGAGCCTTCAGCTTTCAGGCTCCTCTCCTGTGGAACCAGCTCCCAATTCAGATCAGGGAGACAGACAGACACCCTCTCTACTTTTAAGATTAGGCTTAAAACTTTCCTTTTTGCTAAAGCTTATAGTTAGGGCTGGATCGGGTGACCCTGAACCATCCCTTAGTTATGCTGCTATAGACGTAGACTGCTGGGGGGTTCCCATGATGCACTGTTTCTTTCTCTTTTTGCTCTGTATGCTCCACTCTGCATTTAATCATTAGTGATCGATCTCTGCTCCCCTCCACAGCATGTCTTTTTCCTGGTTCTCTCCCTCAGCCCCAACCAGTCCCAGCAGAAGACTGCCCCTCCCTGAGCCTGGTTCTGCTGGAGGTTTCTTCCTGTTAAAAGGGAGTTTTTCCTTCCCACTGTAGCCAAGTGCTTGCTCACAGGGGGTCGTTTTGACCGTTGGGGTTTTACATAATTATTGTATGGCCTTGCCTTACAATATAAAGCGCCTTGGGGCAACTGTTTGTTGTGATTTGGCGCTATATAAAAAAAATTGATTGATTGATTGATTGATATTTTTTGGGACTGCCCCCACGTGACCAACTTTTGGAAAGAAATACATAAGGTCCTGGAAACAATACTTAAGAGGAGGATACAGTTTAATTTTGCTCTGATGTACCTGGGAAGTATAAAGTGTCTTAATTTGCAAAAACCTGATGAATATTTGTTTAGAGTGTTGTTGGTGGCTTCTAAAAAGACAATAACTTGTAAGTGGCTTGTAAAGGACTCTCCTACAGTTAACGAATGGATCGATCTGGTATATAATATTTTTGTAATGGAAAGAATAACCTTTAGGCTTAGATCACAGATGGACATTTTTGAAGAGTGCTGGACAAAATGGCTGGACTTTATACGTCAAGTGAGACCCGATTTCATTTAATGCCTGTATTTTATTTTCCCCCACTGTTACCTGTTTTTGAAAGTTATCTGTTTTTGAATGTTGTTCACGTTTTTGTTCAGTTGTTCATGAAAAAAATCAATAAAACATAAATTACAAAAAAAAGAAGAGATGCAAAGAGGGGAAACATTTGTTAATGGCCACCTTAAATACCCTTTCTCATGATTGGATTCACCTGTCTAAGGAGGTTAAGGGTCCATGAGCTTACCAAACCAATTTTGTCTTCTAATAATTAGTGCTAAATGTACTCAAATCAATAAAATGATTTTGAAATGTATTCACCTGCCCAATTTTGTTTAAATAATTATTGCACACTTTCTGTAAATGCTAGAAACTTCATTTCACTTCTCATATATCAGTGTGTTTGTCTCCTATATGATATATTTAACTGAAATTTCTGATCCAGACAACCAATGATTTATAAAGGAAAATCCTGAAAATTATCAGGGGTGCCCAAACCTGTATATGGAAAGTGGCGAAACACTGGGATGTGCCACGGCAGGTAGAGAAAACACTGGCATCTGCTGCGGCAGACTTGTCATTGCTGGCTCTCTGAAATAGTCATGTGTATATACTTATGAATGAATGATTGTGAAGATGCCAAATACAGACAACACTGGCATCTGCCTACCAGTACTAACAAATGCAGTAACTATTTACTATGTCTGTCTGTCATTAATTAATAATTATTACAATGCAAAATAAATCTTTATTTTTGCATGTTAACAATTACAATGCAAACATATGGAACAGATAATCTGTTAATTGCCTGTTTTGAAGATAACATCTGAGCAAAAAATGGTCACCTTATGTTTAAATGTCCTAAAAATAGCTTAAACAGACACATCATCTCTTTTAATTTAGTTTTTGGTATTACAGTTTTTCTGTGTTTAAACTACAGTTGTTAGCAAATTCTACAACGGCATATGATTATTATTAAATATTTCTACTGTTAATTCAGTCCACATTTTGCAATGGTTTTCTAAGTTATCTGAAAAGCTAATCTGATAATGAAAACATTAGCGGATTAGCGGAACTGTGCCCACCACTGCAGTGAGGTGTTGAAGATGTCTGAATACAGGGGACAGTTGGTCTACAAAGTTCTTCAGTATGGATGGGGAGACAGAGTCAGGTCCGGCTGCTTTGCGTGGGTCTTGTCTCTTGAAGAGCTTGTTGACATCCCTCTCATGAACGGAGAGGGGTGTGGTGATGGAGGAGGTTGGGGGGCCTTGCTGTGAGCAGTTGTATGGGGGAGCAGATCCCAGTTGGACATGGGGGTGGAGGTGCTGTTGGGTTGGAGCTGATGGTCATCAAAGCGGATGGTAAGAGGACTGTACCAATGTCTTTCAAATCTCAGACAGAAGACAGAAGTAGAGTAATTGGCTGAGAACTGATGTTGAAGTTTCTCAGCATACAGCCTTTTAGCTTCCCTAACCGCCTTCCCAAACCTGTACTTTGACTCTTTATTTTTTGTAAAATACTCCCAGTATTTTTTGTCTTTCTGATGCCTGATTCTGTTTTTTCTCTCTGTTTAAGGGCCCTGTCCCACTGGGGAGGGGATCAATTGCGCATGAATTGAGTGCACAAATTACAGGCGTTCGTTGTCGTCCGCAACAAAAATGGCCAAAAATGATAAATGTCCCAGTATGCATTACGGCTATATTAATAATATATGGTGAATATATGATGAACAATCACGGTTATATAACGCATGTAGTGAGGAAACTGATCCGACACATTGAGATTATCACGGCAGTATTACGGGTGTATTATGAATGCATCGCGCCCATGTTCCGCGTGCACGGCATCTGCATTACGGTCATAAAATAAGCACACTCGGGCCTTTCGGCATCACTATTCACACCAACAATACAGCCTCTGGAGCAAGTGCTGGACTTGGACAGTTGATCACAGAGTTAATGTTCATGTTGTCATGCAAGGGTTAACTGTTCATGAGTTTGGGGAGCTGGAGGGGGAAGCCGCTCGGGTGTGAGACGGTGTTTGTTTTTGTCTTTTTTTTTTTTTTTTTTGAGAGTGTCACAGAAAACAGACTTCAGTGTGAGTTGTCTAAACAGTAACTCTTCCTTTTGATGGAGTTAAATAAAAGTCCTGGAGGAGACACGAGTGCAGCAGCTACGTCTTTGTGGATTTACACAGCCGGACCGGCACTGACTGACAGGTATGTCGCTTTCTGCCACAATTAGCACTTTGGGTTTACGTGACGTGTTTGTTATGCATTCACAGACTGTCCGCAAATCAGCTGCAAAGCAGATGTAATAAAAACGCATTATTCGTGGCCAATTTGTATGCATTCGCTACAACATATTTTAGTTTGTGATGTGGACATGATGGGCACGCAATATAACTGTTTTACACACTGTCCTGGTTTGCTGCCAAGCCGCAAATCCCCGTCTTTTGCGGATATCAGCGGTTAACGGCAGATATACAGCGCATAGAGTGAGTATGTATTGTGTATGCATTGAGTATATATGGAGTATGTAAGGCGGATGTTATCCGCATACAGATTTTTGAACAGCTCAAAAATCCTGGCTGCGGACATGCGTGCCTCTGTGGATGATCACAGACGTGTTCGGATGACGGCCGACTCATACAGGCATGTTACACGGATATTGCGGCTGTTTGGCAAATATGGGTCAATTTTGTGCGCAATCCATACGCAAATCCTCCTAAACGCCAGTGGGACAGGGCCCTAAGGTGCAGCTCCATCCAGAGATGGGAGTTGTATTTGTGTTGGCGACCCTCCTGTCCTGTGTGCCAACAGCATTTCTTGTATATTTGTCCGTGAATTGTTCTTTAATTTATGTTTGTAGCATGGCCCAAGCAGAGGGTCACCCCTTTGAGTCTGGTCTGCTTGAGGTTTCTTCCTCAGAGGGAGTTTTTCCTTACCACTGTTGCTCTGGGGGTTGGTAAGGTTAGACCTTACCTGTGTGAAGCGCTTTGAGGCAGCTCTGTTGTGATTTGGCGCTATATAAATGAAAATAAATTGAAATTGACCTTGAAAGCCTCCTCCTTCTGCAGTCTCAACTGTCTGAGTTTATGACTAAACCAGGGTTTGTCTTTGTCATTATGTGGTTTAATTTGAAGCATGGTATAGCCTCAGTCCAATCGAGTGAAGAAGGAGCCACGCACCCTGTTTTTTTTTGTTTCGTGAGCTATCGTGGAATTATAGTGGCTCAGAGTGGCTCTTAGAGGCATTATCGTCAGTTAACGAGGCTCCTCACTGAGCGTGGCGCTAATTTCAAGATGTTCAAAATTTAGCAGCAACAGCGTGGCGCAGTTTGTGTTCGAGTTACTGCGACGGCTTAGAGGCATTTGCGTGGTGCTTACGAGTCTGCAAAAAGTCCATTATCCATGCGCCTGGCACCTTCGCAGGACCTGAGAGGCTGTTTTTGGAGGGGCTCCTCCTCTTGCGCACACAATTGCACCTGCTCTGTGCGCTGGACTCTATATAATTTGTAGTGGATTAATCATTTTCTGCCAAACCTTGGATGTTGAAAACACTTCTAATCACTTCTGGCATCACAGAGGACTGTTTCATCTGGACACTTTTTTCCTTCTCTTTCCTGCTCCATGTGGGATGTATTTTGAACAGCTTAAGGTAATTATTTTTAATGTTTTTTATAGCTTGATAAAACAGTTCCTTGCTGTAAAAGTATGTCTGTATGTTGATGTCTGTTGTATGTAAAAGTATGTTGATTTAATATCTTGTTAATGGATCACTGTGTGTGCGCACTGAGGCAGGACCTGAGAGGCTATTTTTGGAGCGGGTCTCCTCCTTTGCGCACCAAATCCACCTGCTCTGTGTGCTGGACTCTATATAAAATAATTATTTTGTAGCGGATTAATCATTTTCTGTCAAACTTTGGATGCCGAAAACACCTCGAATCACTTCTGGAATTAATGTATCACATGAGCTTCGCTGTGTGTGCGCACTGAGGCAGTGACTCATCATCACGCTTCAAACGAGCATTTAGGCAGAATGCCAGCTCACAAAAGAGTGATATTTCAGTCAATATTGGACGAACACAAAGTTAAAATTTGGGTGACTGCATGAAAGTGGATGTGTGTTTAAAGCCATGGAAGATAATAACTCCAGTGGAGCAGCTAAGAGCAGGAGCTGTGTGGACTGACTTTGAAGACATAACACAAAGTTAAAATTTGGGTGACTGCGTGAAAGTGGCTGTGTGTTTAAAGCCATGGAAGATAATAACTCCAGTGGAGCAGCTAAGAGCAGGAGCTGTGTGGACTGACTTTGAAGACATAACACAAAGTTAAAAGTTGTATCATGGTGACTTCTAAGCTGCGGAAGAAATAAAGAAATATATATATATTGAAAATGATCCACAGGTGTATATAATAAAACGGCCACCTCATTCTGTATGCAGAACGGCACAGCGCGCAAAAGAGCGCTTTTGCAGAAATAAATGGACGAACACAAAGTTAAAGTGGATTTACGTTGTAAAAATGATTGTGCTTAAAGCCAGGGAAAAAACAAAGCCAGCAAGCCACGGATGGAAAGGAGGCCAGAAAGAGCAGAGAGGCGGCTGTCCATGAAAGGACAACAGCAGCGCGCGTGCAAAAGAGCGATTTTGCAGAAATAAACAGGCAAACATAGTTTTGTGTGTTTAAAGCCGCAAAAAAAAAAAAAAAAAGCCAGAGAGCCGCAGAGCCAGCGAGGAGCACAGAGGCGGCTCTCCAGGAACCCGTGGTTCGGGTCTAGCTGGTCTGATGCATTACAAGTGGACTGCAGCCTGGCGCACAGCGCACAACTGCAGAACTGTGATGGAGTGTCTATTTTTGGACTGCGTTTTAAAAAAAAAAAAAAAAAAAAAAAAAAAAAAAGAATGGACATCTTTAAATGCTTCTGTGAATTGAAAACCCACACTTACCAGGTGTAGGAGGGCTGGAGGTTTGGACCAAACTCATGTCTAAACGTGCGCCAACATGGTGTTATCATGGCACTACGTGGCTTAGTGTGGCTGATGCGAGCCATTCAAGGCTGTAATGACAGGTCGGTCGTGGCTCACTAGAGGCTGCTACGTGGCACATGCGGGGTACAGAGAGGCACATAGTGGCACCTTCATAGTGGATACGTGATAGATGAAAGCGTGGGTCATTCTTCAAATAATCACCCCACACCCATGCGTGGCTCCTTCTTCAGCCTTCATTATTCGGTGGGACCGAGGCTGTATCAACAACTGTGCAGATAACATTTGGACATTGGTACAGATCACATATGGAAATAAATGGTGTGTGTGTCTGTGTCTGTCGCACACCAGGTAGATCCGTTGTGGAATGCCAGGCTTTTACATACGAATCCCCAGGCTATCAGAGATGTTCATTACAGGTGGGGCTTTTATGAAATATTACATTTAAATGTGAAGAACTGGTAAAAATGAGTTTGAACTGTTTTGAATGGTGACTGTGTGATGTATGGACAGGTTTCTTCTCAGCGGTGCTGATGTTATCACAACAGCCACATACCAGGCGAGTATAAGAGGTTTCATCAAATACCTGGGCCTGACTTCGGAACAAGCCGGGGAGCTGCTGATGTCTGGAGTTCATCTTGCCAGAGAGACTGTGAAGAAATGTCTCTCTGACAGTAACTTGACAGGTAGAAAACTGTGCAGAGGTTTTGGTACATGAAGAAAATGGTGAAATCAGTGGCTCAGTGTCTGCGTATGTTGGTGGTGTTTATTTCATGTATGTAGGACAAAGATGCCCCTTTGTGGCTGCTTCTGTTGGACCGTACGGGGCGTTTCTTCATGATGGCTCAGAGTATTCTGGATGTTATGCAGATGAGATGAGCATTGAGGTGAGCAGATTGTTTGTCATCATTACAAAAAGAGCATACATCTGATGGAGCCTGTTAATTAAAAAAAAAAGAAAAAAAAATGTGGCATTTCATTTTGAGAATACACTGCATGTGCAATTATTAGGCAAATGAGTATTCTGACCTCTTTATTTCTATACCTGTTTTACACCTCCAAGCCTCCATGCTTGTTGGATTTAAGCGTTCCCAGGTGATATGCATTTGTGTAATGAGGGACGCTGTGGCCTAAAGTGATTATCACCCTGTAACAACGTGTGCATAATTACTAGGCAGCTTCAGGTAAAATGAGCTTAAAAAAAAAAAAAGTAAAAATAAACTGAAATTCCTTTCAGAGGGATGAAACACTTGTGAAATAACTAGTTCTTTGAGACATGATTACTGAACAATCAAAAACGTTTTTAGCAAATAGCCAACATGGTTGCAAGAAAAGTGTGAAGAAGAAAAGATAAAAGTTAACTGCAGAAGACTTGAGAATAATTAAGCATGACACATCCAGGAACCCATTATCCTCCAGTTCCACCATATTCCACAACTGCAGCCTACCTGCAGTACTTCTGGACTACCTGTCCAGAAGTACATGGTGTTTGGTGCTCTGAGACACAGTCGATGTAAGGAACACCAAACAAAACTCACAAGTCGGTCAGATGAAATGAGTCACTCCTGGTGGACCAGATGGGTGGGCTTGTGGCTGCATCACTAATGGGCATACAGCACTGTAGAGGTGGGGTTCTGGTGTGGACTGCTGTTATTAAGGATGAGCTAGCTGGACCTTTTCAGGATGAAGATTTATTTAAAATCAAGTCCCAAACACATTGCCAATTTTTAGAAGATACTTTCTTCAAGAATGGGCAGTGGTTAGTGCGCATGTTTCCAGAGCAAAAGGTTAAAGTAGAGTGTCAGGAAGGCCAGCCGCCAAGTTGTGCCAAATCAACATGTAGATCCATATAGGATCAGCCGTGGTGACCCCAATTAAAAAAGGAAGAAGTCAAAAGAACTTGTTTATTTACATTCTTCAAGCAGTGGTACAAGAAGACTGTTTTTATGCAGGGCAATGATCCATCACAGGTGTCCAAGTCTTCTACTGTGTGTTTATTTCTTAATTTTAAGTTGCTTATTTTTTATACTTATTCTCACTCACTCATCTTCAATCGCTTATCCAGGACTAGGTCACGGGGGTTACATTTATTCTAATAAATGAAAATAAAGAAGGGCAAAACATTAGTTTTTCATTTAATTGCAGAATAATTCTTCAAAGTAATAGTTGCCTAACAATTGTGTACACACACATTCCCCTGAGAAATTAACTTGTTCGTTCTATACCCCTTTATTCCAATTAAGGGTCATGGGGTAGCTGGAGCCTGTCCCAGCTCACTCAGGTATTGAGTGAGAGGCGTGGTACACCCTGGACAGGCCAGCAGTCTACTACAGGGTCACATATAGACAGACTAACACATTTAAGTTCTCAAAAACTGAGTGACTGTGCAAGAAGGAGAAGAGTGAGGAAAGGCACCAAAACGCCCAGACAACCCAGAAGAAGTTACAGGCTTCTGTGGCTGTGATTGTAGAAATTGTGCATCGTGCCTGTTTTGCATTTTGTATCCTCAGTTATACAGCTTCATGATGAAGTGGTCCAGAGCAGGGTTTTCTTTCACCAAAACATTAAATGTAGGCTTGCATCTCAGATGTACCTTCTGGCAAATTGTAGCTGAACTTTCAGGTCTTCTTTTTAGTAAAATCCTCCTCTATACAACTTCATCCTGAAGCTGTATAACTGGGGATACAAAATGCATAACATGCACTATGCACAATTTCTCCAGTCACAGCCACATAAGCCTGTAACTTCTTCTGGGTTGTCTGGGTGTCTTGGTGGCTTTCCTCACTCTTCTCCTTCTTGCACAGTCACTCAGTTTTTGAAAACTGTCTACTCCACACAGATTTACCATAGAGTGCCATACTGTTTGTGTTTCTTCATAACTTATGTAAATAAAGTTTAAGACATTCAGTGACTTGGAAATGTTCATGTATCCATCCCCTGACTTGTCTGAAGAAAAGTGACAATTAAACTGATTATTTACAGGTATTATACCAAAGGGGCTGATTACTTACGCAACCCATCATCTTGGATTCTATATTTTTAATTAATTTATATCAAGTTGTAGAGATTTACTTTCACTTTGAGTCTAAGGAAGATCATTTTAGAAATTTTTATCTTGAGAAGCTTGATTTACTTTTTGTATTTGAAATGCCATAAACAAATTAAAATGCATGAAATGGATTTATGGAAAGAAATGAAATGTGCGAGTTGTCATTTGGTGGGGAGATGTAGGGAACGTTCTTGCACATGGAGGATTTTTTTTTTTTTCCCTCCTGTAGAGCACATTAGTTGCTAGCAGTCAGCCTACAGTTCCTCCACATTGGCCCTTACGCTGTCTCATTCCCATTACGGATGAGTCCAACCACTGTGGTATCATCCACATATTTTATGATGCAGTTGGGTGGGTTGGAGAGCATTCGAAGCTGTACAGGGCGTACAGTAGAGTGCTCCAAATGCAGCCTTGAGGTGAACCAGTGCTGAATGTGAGTGTGGAGGCATGATGGTGGCCAAGCCTCACAGACTGTGGGCAGCTCCTCAAAGTTTTTAATCCAGTTACATGTGGGGAGGGGGATCTGTAATTTCAGCAGTTTGGTGATGAGAATGTCTGGTATGGTGTCAAATGTTGAGCTGTAGTCCACAAAGAGCATCATCACATAGCTCTTCTTGTTCTCCAGCTGGCTCAGCGCTGTGTGGAGAGTGAGGGTGATGGCGATCGCCGTAGACCAGTTTGCCCTGTAAGCAAAGTGGTGTGGGTTGAGGGAGGCAGTCTCTGATGTGATTGCTCCAGGCACTTCATGATTATAGACGTCAGGGTGATGGATCTGTAATCATTCAGGCTGTCTGTGGCAGGTTTATGGGGATGGGGATGATGGTGAAGGCCTTCAGACATGTGGGAACGGTGGCATGTGTCAGGGAGAGGTTCAGTTTATTTAATTTATATAGCACCAAATCACAACAAAGTTGCCTCAAGGCGATTGCTTTGCACAAGTAAGGTCTAACGAGGGCTGAGCCGGATACTCATTTCAGACGACTATCCGGTACAGATAAAGCATTTTTGATGAGTACGAGCATGATACGAATAAAACTCATGAATATCTGTGCTCGTGCTGAAGGAAAATTCTCATTGGCTAACTGACTGTCTTCACGCTCTGTTATTGGCCAGCCACACACATCGCCCGTCCCTCCCTACACACACACGTCTATCTGAAGGCCACCCTGACCTGTCTCTCACTCTCGCAGAGATACACACACAGACAGGATCTTTCTCTCTGTGCTTGGCTTGATTCTGCCTCACGTTGCTCTGCCAGTACGCAGTTTTCTTCAGCTCGCCTCTTTTCAGTTTGTCTGATATTTAAAGTTACTTGGTGAACTTGTTATGTATCGTATGCGGTGCTTTTGAAAAGACAGAGCTGAAAACAGCTCATTGCGTTGGTCACTGCCTCCACTCTGCTCGGGTTATTTATTTATTCATTTTTTTAACCATTTGTTTGCTCTAAGTTTGGCTGGTGATATAAAGTCAGTTGGAAAACTTTGTTCCTACTGAACGCGGTGCTTTTGAGAAGAATACAGTGAACAAGGCTGACATATTATTTCCCTGTTTGCCATCACTGGATGTTTGCATGAATCACCAAGTTCACACAGATCATTAAAAAATAAACAGTCTTACAGACCACATACACACATATAGCTGAACACACAAAGTAGCCTATATTAATATTTTTATTGAATATGGCTGCATGCAGTATCTGACACTTTTTCCACTGTAGTTCATAAAAATAAATTGGTCAGTCGAACAACCTCTCTCCATCTCACACAGTCACACACATGCACAGACAGACAGACAGTCAGTCATATACCCACACCTTAATCAATATTGTTTAACTTTGTGTGGAAAAAGATGCCAAGAATGTTAGGTAGCAAAATAAATAAATAATTGAAAAAAACAAACAAACAAAAAGAAAGCTCTGTTGAGTATGACAACTCTTGTTCATGCATACGTAGTAGTTCATAATTTCCTACTACATTGAATGTCAATTCTGAGGCTGTTCTGTTATTCATTCATACATTTAAGAATATTCATGTTCTGAGTTTATAAAAAAACTTGTTCTATAAGTAAATCCTTTACTATTGTGATCAAAAACATTGATTTGAATCTCAATTTTGAGGTTGTTCTGTAAATAGTTTTCAAATAAACAATAAATACAGCAACTTCTGATCAATCCATATCAATTTCAGGTGTACAATAATGTACTGATTTAAGCCCCAACCATTTTGGTCTAAACCACACCCACTTCCGTTTTAGGCCCCACCCACAACAAGTACAGATGCGGATACAGATAGTGGTGTACTCGCTCATCCCTAGGTCTAACCTTACCAACCCCCAGACCAACCACACAGGTGACAGCGGTAAGAAAAAACTCCCTTTGATGATTTGAGGAAGAAACCTCAAGCACCAAGGTTGAAGAATTTTGTGAGAATCCCTGCCAGTTGGTCTGCACATGCTTTAATCACCGCAACTGGGATACTGTCAGGGCCAGCAGCTTTCCTGGGGTTCACTGCTCTTACGTTTTTCCTGACGTCAGCTGGGTGGTCCACCCCAACAGTGGAGAGGAGTGGGACACTCAGGTGGAAAAAACATGCTTTGTAGTTTCTGAGTTTTTAAAGGTTTTTCTTGGGGGAAAAAATTGGGTTTAGACTACAAATAAACTACAGCACCCACAGAGTGCAAACCTCTACCACGGAAAAAATGTAACTCTGGAACTACAGGGTGTAGGGGAAAAAAGGTTTGTCTCATTTTTGATTTTTGCTTGTACTAAGGAGCTTAAAGTTTGGCATCGACCACAGATGGAGAGCTTGGTTACAGCAGAACCTGATCTCATTGCTTTTGAGACCATACCAAGTATCAAAGAGGCGGAGGCTCTGATGGAGCTGCTCAGAGAATTCCCAAACTCTAAAGCCTGGCTCTCATTCTCCTGTAAGGTAACCATTCCGAGTGATGATTGTCAGCAGCGTTGACTGTCTGTCGCACAGTAGTATTGTTTGTAAAAAGATTTTGTGGAAAATTCTTGTCAGGATGGGAAGTGTATATCAGACGGCAGCCCGTTCACTGCAGCAGTCCAGCTCACCAACAGGTCGCAACAGCTGGTTGCTGTGGGAGTCAACTGCTGCTCCCCGAGGCTGGTGGAGCCTCTGCTGGACTCTGCTATGTCACTGCTGAGCCCTGACCTGTGCTGGGTGGTCTACCCCAACAGTGGAGAGGAGTGGGACACTGAGCATGGGTGAGTCAGCGGCCACATCTTTCTACGCAGAACTGCACTGGACATTTGGGAGGTGAAGTGCTTAAAGCGGTGGGCTTGTGACTAAAGGTGCCCTGACACAAGCACGATTTTGATTCACGCAACAGCACGACCTGTGTCATGCTGGAGAGTAAACTCGCCTTTAACTCATGCAGACAGGACACCAGAGGGGCGCCGGTGCATGCTATTGCGTACAGAGAATTTTGAAATGTTCAAAAAATCTTTCACGCACAAATGTCATGCTACGTGGCGCGATCTAATCTCTAATACGACGTGCAGCTCGTCAAGTGGAGTAAACAAGAAGTGAACAGAGCAAGTGGTGACATCAGCGGATCGCATCAGAGCACAGCTCGTCTGAAGGATTATAACAAGAAGTTAAATCTGGTATAAACATAAAAATTAAGACTTTAACAGCTGCACACAAGAACGAAAAAACACGCAACTGTTTTATCAAGCCATGACAATGTAAATAAGTCAAATTACCTTTTTAGACAGCTCAAAATGCTTTCTGCAGCTTGTTAGGCGTGCACGTGCGTGCGAATGGCTCCGGCTGCAGCCTCCTCTGTGATTCAGGAAGTGATTAGAGCCGTTTTCAACGGCCAATTCACAGAAAAAAATGATTAATCCGCCACTAAATTATTTTATATACACAGTGTCCAGAGCATGGCAGCTGGTAGAACAAAGAACGGTGTCCAGCTGTGAACACAAAATGGGCGGAATCATCACGACACAGTCGTGCTGTTGCATGAATCAAAAACATGCTCGTGTCAGGGCACCTTAAGGAACTTTGGTACAAATCCCTGTCAAACTGGAAAATCATTCAGGGCCCTTTGGCAAAGTCCTTAATAACCTAAATTGCTCCCAATGTGTAGTGAGAACTTTGAATGGCAGCACCCTGGTGTGTGTGTGTGTGTGTGTGTGTGTGTGTGTGTGTGTGTGTGTGTGTGTGTGTGTGTGTGTGTGTGTGTGTGTGTGTGTGTGTGTGTGTGTGTGTGTGTGTGTGTGTGTGTGTGTGTGTGTGTGAAGCATCCCTTTCATGCTTTGACCATGAACGTGCTGTATACACTGCATCCAGACAGTATTCACCGCGTTTCACTTTTTCCACATTTTGTTATGTTACAGCCTTTTTCCAAAATGGAGTACATTCAGTGGTGGAGCTCATCTTGATGGGTGAGGTGTTCCCGTCCAGTTGAGCTCCCCCACTGAAGAAAACCCACGTAGTTTTGTCTTTACACAAAAATACAGTAATAAATGTCTTTTCAGTTTAAAAAGTAAAGACTTGCATGTATACACGCTCTCTTTAAAGCAGAATATTGTCGTTAGATGACGGGGAGCTCATCTCGATAGAACACAGAGTTTGTGCTATTCAAAGAAACATTTGTGCTTTTACAGTTTCACCCATTTAGAGCTTAGGCCTTTTTTTTTTACATGCGTGACGTCACCAGTGGCTCGAACGCGGCCCCGACGGAGCGCCGAGAAGATGATAAAACTTGACTATCTAGAGGAAGAAAAGTCTTCACAAGGTTTGCGTAGGTGAACCTGCGGAAGGATCATTAACGGTCTTCGGAAGGTGGTGGCAGCGGTGGCGGCGCCTGTCCACCCGCTCGCACACTAGCCAAGCCCGAGGGAGTCTCCTGCTGAGGGATGGTGCCCACCCCCACTTGACCCCGGACAGAGAGGCCACCCCGAGGCAGCCCATCTCCACATGGGTGGGGAGCAGTGCAGACTCCGGCCCACCCACCTGCTCTTTCCCTCCCTCCACTCCCGCCGTGCACAGGGGGAGGCAGGGGGCGTTTAATGACTCTGTCACCGGTCTGTGATTTACCCGTGCTGAGCACCTGGAGGGAGGAAGCGGCAAAAGCCAAGCATGAAATCTGCATGTCTCGGATTGAGCAAACCGATCGTCCTCTCCTGTTGAACCAGCTGGCGAGATTTGGACATAGATAATCTGTAAAGCCTCAGTCCCACCAAATAATAAAGCCATGAATAACGAGCCACGTATAAATCTGTCATGTATCCGCTACTAAGGCGTCTCTATGTGCCTCTAAGTACCTCACATGTGCCAGGTATCAGCCTCTAATGAGCCACGATTGACCTGTCATTTGAACCCCGTCCAACCTCAAATGACTCGTGTCGCAGCATATGATCCATGTAGCTCGCGACGTTGATGCATGTTTAGGCATGGGTTTGGTCCAAACCTCCAGCCCTCCCACACTTGTCCCTTTTAAAGTGTGGGTTTTCAATTCACAGCATCCATTCAAGATGTTGTCACATTTTTTAAATTCAGTCTAAAAAAGACACTCCTGTACAGTCCGGCCGGTGTGCGCATCCGTGTGTCAGGCTGCAGTTCACCTGTGTTACAGTCATTAAATGCAGCAGTTCTGCATGTGCACCCAGCTCTCTGTGACCAAAAAAAAAGACACCACAGTGAGGTGGCCATTTTAATTATATGCACCTGTGTGGATCACTCCCCCCCCCCCCCCCCCCCCCCAAAAAAAAATCCACAAACACGAAACCCAACCCATAACTAGATCAGCTAGAACTGAACCACTTTTAACTTTGTGTTCATCCATTATTGTCTGCAAAATCGCTTTTTCATGCGCTGGTGTTCTGCATAAATGCTCATCTTCATTTTGACACTGGTGATCCAACTTTTACGTTTCTTTTCGTCCGTTAATGTTTGCAAAATCGCTCTTTTGCATGCTGGCATTCCTACGTAAATGCTCGTTTTGAGTGCGAGTCATTGCGTCAGTGCACACACAGCTGAGCTCATCTGATCCATTATAAGATGTTAAATCTGTCAAACATACATTTACAGCTGCTTATAAAGAAGGAATGAACATGCAACTGTTTTACCAAGCTATTACAATATAACATTACAGATAAGTACCTTTTAGGCTGTTCCAAATATGTTCTCCACCTCAGCGCACGAGTTAGAGACGAAAAAAGCTCCAAATGCCCTCTGTGATTCCAGAAGTGATTAGAGGCGTTTTCAACATCCAAACTGTGGCAGAAAATGATTAATCTGCTACAAAATAATTATTTTATATACAGTGTCCAACGCACAAAGCAAGTGGGATTGTTACAATGAAGTACGCAAGAGGGCAGAGCCAAAATAGCCTGTCCTGTCCTCATAGCCGCCAGATCCTTGGATAAATGGGCTTTTAACAGCCTCATCCTCACCACAAACATGCCTCTAAAATCCTCATTTGTCCGCGTAGTACCTTGTACACAAACTGCCCCACGCTGTTGTTGCTAAATTCTGAAATTCTTGAAATTAGCACAGTGCTCAGAGATGAGCCTCGTTAGCCAAATATTGTGCCTGTCAGAGCCACTATTCTCCCACGATTGTTGAATAACTGGACTTGTACAAAAAAAAACAAAAAAAACATGCTGCATAGCTCATTATTCATCCTTCATTATTCAGTGGGACCAGGGCTTAAACCTGTAAAAACCATAAACAGCACAAACCATAGAGACTAGTTTGGAGAAATTTGGATGGGTGTGTGTGTGTTGGGGTGGGGGGCTGTGTGACGTCACACATGTGAAAAATAAGCTGTAAAAGTACAAGTCTTTATTTTAACAGCACAAATGATAGAGACCAGTCTGAGATTTGGACGGGGGGGTGCTACATAATGTATTTTTGAATTACTCAAAAGCTTTAACAACACAAATGATCATTTTTACTCCACAAACCAACAGCAGTGCTATTTTAATAATTTGAATTATTGGGGGGGCAGCTTCACGCAGGTGAGGGTTGACTGAGCATCACTATGAAACACACCCTTTAACAGGGGTAAAGTTCCAGAGCCAAAATCAAAAGCTTTAATCACAAGTTTTCATCCATTGCAAAAGTCAATCAATCAATCAATTCAATCAATTTTTTTTATATAGCGCCAAATCACAACAAACAGTTGCCCCAAGGCGCTTTATATTGTAAGGCAAGGCCATACAATAATTATGTAAAACCCCAACGGTCAAAACGACCCCCTGTGAGCAAGCACTTGGCTACAGTGGGAAGGAAAAACTCCCTTTTAACAGGAAGAAACCTCCAGCAGAACCAGGCTAAAAGTGTGCTCTCAATATCAAAACAATAATAATTCAGCTGTCAAACACATATTTTCAGCCTGAGCAGGTTTAAAACTGCATGCATCTTGCTGCAGTATTCAACAAATGTACTCTAAAATGTCCATTAATATGGTACCTTGTATATGTTTCAAAGGTTTATTATTTATTTATTTATTTTTGCAGTCAAAACCAGGCAAAAATATGGATTTTAAGAATTGGGGGAACCTTGGCAATCAAAAAAAAAAAAAAAAAACACGTTGGTGTCACCGACCCTTTCTTGAAGCACAATGGTCACTGCCATCTTGAATTTACACCAGGACTAACAGACTTAAATGGATTGGTTGTGTAAAAACCGTGTAGAACCCAAGGCGGTTTTGTGGTGTCGTTGATTTGACTTGAACAGGCTTAAACCACCCCAAGTGGGTGATCTAGACTTTAGAACTTTGAACTAGACCGGTCTAAGATGCCTTGTCTGTCCATATGACACATTACCATTTTTAGTGTTTGACTAAAGCTTGAATACTAAGCCTTCATGTCACTCAACAAGTCCCAGTCCCACTGGTTTGAAGTACTACTCATGAAACCAGGTCAAAGTCTAAAGAGAGTGAGGGACTGGCCCAGGGCTTAGCACCTGCTTTGGGCGGCCTGAGGCAGATGTTGTGCGACATGTGGGCTGAAGGGGTTAATTATGTTGAGATAATTATGTACAAGATTTTAGTACTGCTTTCAGCCCTGTGCAAGTCAAGTGTGGGAGCATGTGCTGGTGCCACACTTTGCTGCATCCACGACACCATGATACAGCCTTGGATCCTGGATGGCAACCACTCAGGCGTTCACTGTGCATGCATGAATATACAACCCCTGGCAAAAATTATGGAATCACCGGCCTCAGAGGATGTTCATTCAGTTGTTTAATTTTGTAGAAAAAAAGCAGATCACAGACATGACACAAAACTAAAGTCATTTCAAATGGCAACTTTCTGGCTTTAAGAAACACTATAAGAAATCAAGAAAAAAAGATTGTGGCAGTCAGTAACAGTTACTTTTTTAGACCAAGCAGAGGAAAAAAATATGGAATCACTCAATTTTGAGGAAAAATTATGGAACATGCTGGTAGACCAAGGAAGACAAAGCGTCAAGACAGAAAACTTAAAGCAATACGTCTCAAAAATCGAAAAATGTACAACAAAACAAATGAGGAACGAATGGGAGGAAACTGGAGTCAACGTCTGTGACCGAACTGTAAGAAACCGCCTAAAGGAAATGGGATTTACATACAGAAAAGCTAAACGAAAGGCATCATTAACACCTAAACAGAAAAAAACAAGGTTACAATGGGCTAAGGAAAAGCAATCGTGGACTGTGGATGACTGGATGAAAGTCATATTCAGTGATGAATCTCGAATCTGCATTGGGCAAGGTGATGATGCTGGAACTTTTGTTTGGTGCCTTTCCAATGAGATTTATAAAGATGACTGCCTGAAGAGAACATGTAAATTTCCACAGTCATTGATGATATGGGGCTGCATGTCAGGTAAAGGCACTGGGGAGATGGCTGTCATTACATCATCAATAAATGCACAAGTTTACGTTGATATTTTGGACAATTGAAAGGATGTTTGGGGATGATGAAATCATTTTTCAAGATGATAATGGATCTTGCCATATAGCAAAAACTGCAAAAACATTCCTTGCAAAAAGACACATAGGGTCAATGTCAATGAGCAGATCTGATTTGATGCAGGTGTTAATTTGGGGGATGAAAATTTACAGGGTGATTCCATAATTTTTTCCTCTGCTTGGTCTAAAAAAGTAACCGTTACTGACTGCCACAATCTTTTTTTCTTGATTTCTTATAGTGTTTCTTAAAGCCAGAAAGTTGCCATTTGAAATGACTTTAGTTTTGTGTCATGTCTGTGATCTGCTTTTTTTCTACAAAATTAAACAACTGAATGAACATCCTCTGAGGCCGGTGATTCCATAATTTTTGCCAGGGGTTGTATTTTTTCCACTGAGAGGTCAATAATACACCATCAAAAATGCTAAGAAATAATAGTAAACCCCCCCCCCCCCCCCCAACCTTCCCACTACCATCACCCTTCACGTGTATCTGCAGCACCCCCTGTAGTCGTGCACAAGAGTCATTTCTTCTTCAGAATAATTAAGAAAAAATAAATAAATAAACAGGAAAAGCAAAACCGCAGTCATTTTGTGCTTGAGAGTCTTTGGCACACTGAGTGCACTCTTAAGTGTCATCGTAATGTTAACACACACACGTATTACCGTATTGTGTACCCCCCCCGAAAAAATTGGGGTAAAAATCTGAGATGTGATGTATCACATTCTGTCTGACTGGTTCTCAAAATATAACGTGTATGAGACATGGATTTGAATTTTACTTTGTCAATCAAAGGTGGCAAACTTCTACAACGTCATCTTCGATATCCAAACTGTTTCCGACGTGGGTGAAGCAAGGTGCAGCGCTGATCGGTAAGCTGAGTAGTTTTCAGTTTTATTTTTTTTGTCTTGTGTTTGCTCAGAGCAGTTTTGTTCTCGCTTCAGGAGGATGCTGTCGTGTCGGTCCTGCTGAGATCGCAGAGTTACAGCAGCAGGTAAAAGGACGCGGCGGTTTCCAGGCCGCCGCAGCAGCACACTGACCTTAGGAAACCATCAGAACCTCACCACTGTCAATGCCACACAAACTATGTACAGAATAATTTAAATATACAATTCTGATTGTTTACATTGTGTTACAGTGGTTGTGTGAATTAAAAAAACAACAACAACAAAGCTGCAACAACAGTGTTTTTAATTGTTCAAATAATTTACAAAAATTTTTATTCATTGTAAAATAAGTAAAACCACTAGATCAAATCTACTTCATTACACAGTGACATCTGTAAGGGGCTGAAAAACTGAAACACTACAGCGGTGCAAACGTGTGAAAACAAATTACAACATAAATATGAAAATAAACATGCAGTGATTCACAGTTTCCATTCTGACCCGTGTGCTGCTCCCGACTTCTACAGCTTCACAAATACAACAAACCATCAGCGCTGAGATCCAAATATTTTCACTGAGCTAACAAAACTATTGATCTGAGCTCAACACCATTTACAGCAAGTGGATCTGTGTTACTGGGTTCCCAGACGGTGTGTAGAATAAGATGTTCACTCCCACAGGATCATTGAGGCCAATGCAAAGTGTTCATACACACTGGAAATAACGTGAGTACAGCTGGTTTGGGTTTGATACTGCACAAACACAAAGCCATCACAATGCAGTTACTCTGAAGAGCAGTTTGAAAATTAATGACAGTTTTATGTTGGTTCTGAGGCTGTCAGAGGTCTGACGCAACAAGGAGAAACTTCCATTCTCTATTTTGGTTTCGTTTTAAATGAGCCTTTTCAGTAAACTCATGTAGATTTGTTGCAACAGCAGTTCAATCAGACATTCTGGTGTCTAACTCTGCTGCAATTGAAGTGACAGTGAAGTTGAAAATTTCCAACTTCCTACTTGAATAAGATCATTTGAGCTGCAGTTGGACTGTAGCACTAAATGACGAACTGAGGACTGTGAGTTCATGGATGTGTACTGTTCCTCTCATAACAGCACCCCTGGTGTAATCAGATGACAGACATAAATGTACTGTCATCTGTACATCTGTACAGTCTGTACACTGTCAGGCTATATATAGCTTTAGGTGAAAATCAGATCAATTCTGTTCAACTTATCATAGGAACAAGAAAGTGTGGATGGACACATACACACAATGAAGTTTTTTTTTTTTTGTTTTGTTTTTTTTTTTTTTTATTCCCCTTCTGGCTTTACAGCTGATGAGTGATTTAAAAAATTCCAGAGTACAAGTCACTTACTTATTTATTTTTTTTATAATTCAAGTTTTTATTCATTTTATATTTAGTCAACAAGCATATAAACCCTAACAAAACAAAAAACAAACAAAAAGCGAGGTGCCCAGATAAATAGTTAAAAATAAACCACAGCACATATCACAAAATTTTAATCTAAACATCAACTGCAACAGGTAGTAGAGGCATAGGAGCAGAAACTGTCCCATTGTTCCAATATAGCCTCATTTGTGCCTTTTAACCTTCCCAGCATCTTTTCGCATGCTGCGTTTTCAGTCATTCTTTCTCTCCATGTTTTGAGAGTTGGAGTCTGGGGTGCTTTCCATACCATCAAAATAAGATGAGCACAAGTGACAAATCCCGTAGACAACACTCTAAAAGCTGACTCATTAACCTGCGGTACCACACTTCTGTCTCCCAACAGACACAGATTTGGCGACAAAGGTAATTTGCACTGTAACCAACCCTCCATGTACTTTACGACTCTATTCCATATTGGAAAAACCAGAGGGCATTCCCATAAAGCATGCAACAAAGTACCTTTCTCTTTTTGGCATTTCCAGCATATGACATCTTTACTAATGCCCATCTTATAGAGTCGAGATGGGGTAAAATAATACCTATTTAATATTTTGTATTGTATAAATTTACCTTTAGCTTCCCTAATATAACGCCCATTCTCAGAGATGATAGAATCCCATGTTTCCTCCTCAAAGTTGCAACCTAAATCTTTTTCCCATATTATTTTAAGACTATTACGTGTACTGTTCTTAACCCAAGGGCACATATTAAACCATTTTGATGCTTTACAATGTAAAGGTGGCAGTGGTAAAAAAAAAACAAAAAAACTCTATGGGGTTTTTCTCCAGGGGGAAATTAAATTGATCTTTCAGACAGTGTCTAAGTTGTAAATATTTCCAAAAGTGGCCATGCCCTTCCAATTTAAACTTTCCCTTTAGGTCATTAAAAGACATAAAATTGTCTTTTTCGTATAGGTCACCAATTATACGTATGCCTTTCTTTAGCCATTGTGACCAGTAAATTGTATTTCTATTAATTCTAATTTTTGGATTGTGCCACAGGGATGCATACCTTTGGAAAT
Source organism: Thalassophryne amazonica (assembly GCF_902500255.1). NCBI lineage: Eukaryota > Metazoa > Chordata > Actinopteri > Batrachoidiformes > Batrachoididae > Thalassophryne > Thalassophryne amazonica. The sequence continues at coordinate 102,210,118 of NC_047112.1, read as the reverse complement.
GAGAGATAATATATTTTTTGTGAACCTCCAGCCACACTAGTTTTGAAAATTTCAAAATAGGGTTATCCAGCTCTTTCCCTTTATTGTCTTCCTGTTGAGTTAAAAACTCAATAGGAGTAAACGGAGAGGTGAGTTCCTGTTCAATCAAAACCCAATCCAGATCTGGTTTAGTTTTTGACCAGTGTTTACACAGCTTAGACATTTCAAATGAAATGCTATAATGTTCTATGCTAGGTAAGGCCAGACCACCTTCTTTTTTTGATTGACACATCTTGCCAATATTAATCCTAGGTTTGCCACCATCCCAAAGAAAGTGTTTAATCACATTATTATATCTTGAAAGAATCTGCCCTGGAATACACATTGGTATCATTCCAGTATAATAGTTGATCAAAGGGGCCACGGCCATCTTTATTATATTTACCTTACCCCATAAAGTCAAATGTAACTTGTTCCAATTATCCAAATTGTTTTTCACTTTAATGAGCACTTTTTCCATATTATAAGCCATAATATCATTAACATCTGGATTAAGCGCTATTCCTAAATATTTAATCTCCTTTTGTAACCATTTAAATTTGAAGGAAGATAATACGTTAGCCTTACAATTTTGTGAAACTGGCATTGCCTCTGATCTGTGCCAATTAATTTTGTAACCTGACAGTTTAGAGAAGTTGTAATAATGTTGTAACTGAGTTAGAGGGGTCCTGACAAAGGACCAAAATATCATCTGCATACAAAAATAATTTGTGCTCCCTCCCCCCTCCGCTCACTCCCCTGATTCTAGAATCTTCCCTAATTTTAACAGCTAGAGGTTCCAAAAAAATTGTGAACAGCAGTGGGCTAAGGCTACAGCCCTGACGGGTCGACCTTGAGATACAAAAAAATTGGGACAGTATGCCATTTGTGAAAACAGCTGCCTTTGGACCAGAATATAATGTACTAACCCACCTACAGAAATTGTCACCCATTCCAAATTTTGATAAAGTAGTGAACAAAAAACTCTACTCGACCCTGTCAAAAGCTTTTTGGGCATCAAGTGATAATGCAACCAAAGAGTTTGTTATGCTTATTTGCCCATAGATGTAGTAATCTCCGCATACTGTCAGCTGATGACCGATGCTTAATAAACCCCACCTGGTCTTTATGAACAAACTGAGGTAACACCGTTTCCAATCTTGTTGCTAAAATTTTTGACAAAATTTTACAATCGACATTCATCAAACTTATAGGTCTGTAGTTTGCTGGGTCTGTTAAATCTTTGTCACCTTTTGGCAAAAGTGTGATTATAGCCTGATTAAAACTTTCAGGGAGTGTGCCATATTTAAAAACTTCTTGATATATGTCAGAATTGGAGCAAGTATATCTGCAAATATATGGTAATATTCTGCTGTGAAGCCATCTATACCAGGTGACTTCCCCCTCTTCATTCCAGAAATAGCTTTTTTAACTTCAGCCTCCATTATAGGCGCCTCCAATCTCTCTTTCCCTTCCTGAGAAACTTTAGGCAGCAATATCTTGTCAATAAAGGACTCTAATTCTTCTGTACTGGCTGTATTCTCTGAAGTATAAAGATTTTCATAAAAGTTTTTGAAAACAGTATTAATACCCCGTGATGATGTTATCAATTTGCCATCTTTTTTAATTGCCGAAATCACACTTTGATTTTCTAAACGTTTAAGTTGTCTTGACAGTAGCCGTCCTGTTTTTTCCCCGTTCTCATAAAAATTTGTTTTGAGCCTAAACAATGCAAACTCTGCCTTTTTATTGTAAATTTCATTAAGTTTGAATTTTAGTTGGCATATTCTTCTAAACCCATTCTCATATTTATCTGCCAATTGTTTTTCTAATTCCATTATCTCTTTTTCCAATGTTTTTATTTTTTCTTTACCTTCTTTTGCTTTCTTAGAGCTGTAGGCTAAACATTTACCCCTGATAAAGGCCTTATGAGCATCCCACACTATTGCCAATCTGTCCGTAGTTCCAATATTTACATCTAAAAAAAAGAGAATATCATCCCTTAAAGTTGCCACGAATTGTTCGTCCTGCAAAATGCTGGAGTTTAATCTCCATCTTCCACGACTGTTCTTTTCACTATGTAAATCTATATGTAACTCCACTGGAGCATGGTCTGTCAGAGCAATTACTCCTATTTCACAGTCCACCACCTGATCAACACTTACACCTGAAATTAGAAAATAATCAATTCGGGAATAGCTTTTGTGGGAGTGGGAATAAAATGTGTACTCTCGTTCCACAGGATGTATTAGTCTCCAAATGTGCACCAACCCAATTTCCTCTTTTAAAAAAACTGATGCAGATTTGTTTCTCGTATTGGAACTGACACTTATTACACTCCTATCTGTGTAATCATCGGGAACTTGATTAAAGTCTCCTCCTAGCACGATCTGGCCTTCGAAATTACACAATATATTAAGAACATTGGAAACAAAGTTTGGTTCTTCCCTGTTTGGGGCATATACGTATATTGCAGAGTACAACTTTTACACCATTTACAAGTGCTTGAACGCATATTATCCTTCCCTCAGTGTCTTTGAACTCTTGTAATAACACAAAATTAAGCCTCTTATTAATAAGAATAAGTACACCATGACTTTTACTGGATACGGAATTGTAAAACACTTTACCAACCCACTCTCTTTTCATTTTTAAGGCTTCAGTTCCATTTTCAAAATGTGTTTCTTGTATAAGTGCCAACCACCAGTAGGCCTCTACTGGTGGTTGGCTCTCACTGCGGTATTGTATCACTTCCTGTTCCGGAGCACAGCGGTGTTTTGCTGTATCTGTTAGCTGTTTAATCTGCGCAGTTAGATTGATCTAGTTATCTAGATAACGATTTGTTTCCCAGTATAATCTTCACGTGCCTTAACTAAAGCACTCCTTCTGCTGAATCACCTCTAAATTATTTACACATTATTCACTTTGCGTGTTTTTAGGAATCCGCTAGCTTAGCGCAGCTACTAGCTCTTAGCCGATTTAGCATGGCGGCTTCTCCTGTCTCTCCCGCACTTTTCTGCTCTGGGTGTGAAATGTTTAGTTATTCCTCGGCCTCCTTTAGCAGTAACGGTACTTGTAATAAGTGTAGCTTATTCGTAGCTTTGGAGGCCAGGCTGGGCGAATTGGAGACTCGGCTCCGCACCGTGGAAAATTCTACAGCTAGCCAGGCCCCTGTAGTCGGTGCGGACCAAGGTAGCTTAGCCGCCGTTAGTTCCCCTCTGGCAGATCCCGAGCAGCCAGGAAAGCAGACCGACTGGGTGACTGTGAGGAGGAAGCGTAGTTCTAAACAGAAGCCCCGTGTACACCGCCAACCCGTTCACATTTCTAACCGGTTTTCCCCACTCGACGACACACCCGCCGAGGATCAAACTCTGGTTATTGGCGACTCTGTTTTGAGAAATGTGAAGTTAGCGACACCAGCAACCATAGTCAGTTGTCTTCCGGGGGCCAGAGCAGGCGACATTGAAGGAAATTTGAAACTGCTGGCTAAGGCTAAGCGTAAATTTGGTAAGATTGTAATTCCCGTCAGCAGTAATGACACCCGGTTACGCCAATCGGAGGTCACTAAAATTAACATTAAATCGGTGTGTAACTTTGCAAAAACAATGTCGGACTCTGTAGTTTTCTCCTTGAATTGCTGGCTGTCTGAGTGGTGTCCAAAAAATGAGGTGGGCTTCATAGATAATTGGCAAAGCTTCTGGGGAAAACCTGGTCTTGTTAGGAGAGACGGCATCCATCCCACTTTGGATGGAGCAGCTCTCATTTCTAGAAATCTGGCCAATTTTCTTAAATCCTCCAAACCGTGACTATCCAGGGTTGGGACCAGGAAGCAGAGTTGTAGTCTTACACACCTCTCTGCAGCTTCTCTCCCCCTGCCATCCCCTCATTACCCCATCCCCGTAGAGACGGTGTCTGCTCCCCGACCACCAATAACCAGCAAAAATCTATTTAAGCATAAAAATTCAAAAAGAAAAAATAATATAGCACCTTCAACTGCACCACAGACTAAAACAGTTAAATGTGGTCTATTAAACATTAGGTCTCTCTCTTCTAAGTCCCTGTTGGTAAATGATATAATAATTGATCAACATATTGATTTATTCTGCCTTACAGAAACCTGGTTACAGCAGGATGAATATGTTAGTTTAAATGAGTCAACACCCCCGAGTCACACTAACTGTCAGGATGCTCGTAGCACGGGCCGAGGCGGAGGATTAGCAGCAATCTTCCATTCCAGCTTATTAATTAATCAAAAACCCAGACAGAGCTTTAATTCATTTGAAAGCTTGACTCTTAGTCTTGTCCATCCAAATTGGAAGTCCCAAAAACCAGTTTTATTTGTTATTATCTATCGTCCACCTGGTCGTTACTGTGAGTTTCTCTGTGAATTTTCAGACCTTTTGTCTGACTTAGTGCTTAGCTCAGATAAGATAATTTAGTGGGCGATTTTAACATCCACACAGATGCTGAGAATGACAGCCTCAACACTGCATTTAATCTATTATTAGACTCTATTGGCTTTGCTCAAAATGTAAATGAGTCCACCCACCACTTTAATCATATCTTAGATCTTGTTCTGACTTATGGTATGGAAATAGAAGACTTAACAGTATTCCCTGAAAACTCCCTTCTGTCTGATCATTTCTTAATAACATTTACATTACTCTGATGGACTACCCAGCAGTGGGGAATAAGTTTCATTACACTAGAAGTCTTTCAGAAAGCGCTGTAACTAGGTTTAAGGATATGATTCCTTCTTTATGTTCTCTAATGCCATATACCAACACAGTGCAGAGTAGCTACCTAAACTCTGTAAGTGAGATAGAGTATCTCGTCAATAGTTTTACGTCCTCATTGAAGACAACTTTGGATGCTGTAGCTCCTCTGAAAAAGAGAGCTTTAAATCAGAAGTGCCTGACTCCGTGGTATAACTCACAAACTCGTAGCTTAAAGCAGATAACCCGTAAGTTGGAGAGGAAATGGCGTCTCACTAATTTAGAAGATCTTCACTTAGCCTGGAAAAAGAGTCTGTTGCTCTATAAAAAAGCCCTCCGTAAAGCTAGGACATCTTTCTACTCATCACTAATTGAAGAAAATAAGAACAACCCCAGGTTTCTTTTCAGCACTCTAGCCAGGCTGACAAAGAGTCAGAGCTCTATTGAGCTGAGTATTCCATTAACTTTAACTAGTAATGACGTCATGACTTTCTTTGCTAACAAAATTTTAACTATTAGAGAAAAAATTACTCATAACCATCTCAAAGACGTATCGTTATCTTTGGCTGCTTTCAGTGATGCCGGTATTTGGTTAGACTCTTTCTCTCCGATTGTTCTGTCTGAGTTATTTTCATTAGTTACTTCATCCAAACCATCAACATGTCTATTAGACCCCATTCCTACCAGGCTGCTCAAGGAAGCCCTACCATTATTTAATGCTTCGATCTTAAATATGATCAATCTATCTTTGTTAGTTGGCTATGTACCACAGGCTTTTAAGGTGGCAGTAATTAAACCATTACTTAAAAAGCCATCACTTGACCCAGCTATCTTAGCTAATTATAGGCCAATCTCCAACCTTCCTTTTCTCTCAAAAATTCATGAAAGGGTAGTTGTAAAACAGCTAACTGATCATCTGCAGAGGAATGGTCTATTTGAAGAGTTTCAGTCAGGTTTTAGAATTCATCATAGTACAGAAACAGCATTAGTGAAGGTTACAAATGATCTTCTTATGGCCTCGGACAGTGGACTCATCTCTGTGCTTGTTCTGTTAGACCTCAGTGCTGCTTTTGATACTGTTGACCATAAAATTTTATTACAGAGATTAGAGCATGCCATAGGTATTAAAGGCACTGCGCTGCGGTGGTTTGAATCATATTTGTCTAATAGATTACAATTTGTTCATGTAAATGGGGAATCTTCTTCACAGACTAAAGTTAATTATGGAGTTCCACAAGGTTCTGTGCTAGGACCAATTTTATTCACTTTATACATGCTTCCCTTAGGCAGTATTATTAGACGGTATTGCTTAAATTTTCATTGTTACGCAGATGATACCCAGCTTTATCTATCCATGAAGCCAGAGGACACACACCAATTAGCTAAACTGCAGGATTATCTTACAGATATAAAGACATGGATGACCTCTAATTTCCTGCTTTTAAACTCAGATAAAACTGAAGTTATTGTACTTGGCCCCACAAATCTTAGAAACATGGTGTCTAACCAGATCCTTACTCTGGATGGCATTACCCTGACCTCTAGTAATACTGTGAGAAATCTTGGAGTCATTTTTGATCAGGATATGTCATTCAAAGCGCATATTAAACAAATATGTAGGACTGCTTTTTTGCATTTACACAGTATCTCTAAAATTAGAAAGGTCTTGTCTCAGAGTGATGCTGAAAAACTAATTCATGCATTTATTTCCTCTAGGCTGGACTATTGTAATTCATTATTATCAGGTTGTCCTAAAGGTTCCCTAAAAAGCCTTCAGTTAATTCAAAATACTGCAGCTAGAGTACTAACGGGGACTAGAAGGAGAGAGCATATCTCACCCATATTGGCCTCTCTTCATTGGCTTCCTGTTAATTCTAGAATAGAATTTAAAATTCTTCTTCTTACTTATAAGGTTTTGAATAATCAGGTCCCATCTTATCTTAGGGACCTCGTAGTACCATATCACCCCAATAGAGCGCTTCACTCTCAGACTGCAGGCTTACTTGTAGTTCCTAGGGTTTGCAAGAGTAGAATGGGAGGCAGAGCCTTCAGCTTTCAGGCTCCTCTCCTGTGGAACCAGCTCCCAATTCAGATCAGGGAGACAGACACCCTCTCTACTTTTAAGATTAGGCTTAAAACTTTCCTTTTTGCTAAAGCTTATAGTTAGGGCTGGATCAGGTGACCCTGAACCATCCCTTAGTTATGCTGCTATAGACGTAGACTGCTGGGGGGTTCCCATGATGCACTGTTTCTTTCTCTTTTTGCTCTGTATGCACCACTCTGCATTTAATCATTAGTGATCGATCTCTGCTCCCCTCCACAGCATGTCTTTTTCCTGGTTCTCTCCCTCAGCCCCAACCAGTCCCAGCAGAAGACTGCCCCTCCCTGAGCCTGGTTCTGCTGGAGGTTTCTTCCTGTTAAAAGGGAGTTTTTCCTTCCCACTGTAGCCAAGTGCTTGCTCACAGGGGGTCGTTTTGACCATGGGGTTTTACATAATTATTGTATAGCCTTGCCTTACAATATAAAGCGCCTTGGGGCAACTGTTTGTTGTGATTTGGTGCTATATATAAAAAAAAATTTGATTGATTGATATCTGTTATGAGATTTAAGATAGCTGAGGACTTTTTTTTCTTTTAACTGGCGTTAAAATAAGTAATGTTGACGGGGTGAGAGCTCTTCTACGGCGCAGCCATTCCCCAGTCCCTCACCACGTGACTCCAATTATTTATTATTTTGAACTGGTTTGGGAGGTCCTACAGCTTATACTCCGGTGTGACTTATATACCAAAAAAAAATTACACATTTGTTATCTACAGTGGTGGGCACAGTTAACCAAAAAATTAGCTTCGAAACAGATAATCAGCTAACTGAAAAGTTATCTTTTATAAAGCTAAACCGATAAACCACCCAAAAATTTGTCAGAAGCAACAGATAACTTCCAGTATTGTCTCCAGTACACCTGCAACTGCTAACAAGCTGATTTTGAGTTTTAACACCACAATCGCTCCTGGTAGCATCAAAGGCGACCACAGACCTGAACAATGAGTCAGCACTTATGTCTTTGTGCACCCTGCCCCCTGCTGGAAGCTCTTGTTTACTACATAGCTTCCAGAAGAGAAGCAGTCGAGAGAAGCAGCGAAGCTCAACTCTCTACTTAATAACAACTTTGCCGTGAGGCGGAGGTCTTGGAAAATAAAGCAGTGCTGACTTATGGTTTGGTTTATAAATAAAATTAATACTGATAGAATAACTCCATTAATGTCAAGTCTGTCATTTGTACAAAGTTAAAATATAACATATATCTTTTAATGTTGAATAATGCGAAGTTTTGTAACAAATACAGACAGATGCCATAGGGATTATGGGTAACGTGCCTCCGCTAACACTGATTGGTTGACTCATTCATTCTATGTAAACCAACATGTTAATGTGAGTTGTGTCGTGTGTTGGTGTTTACAGATAAATGTGCTTTTGTAAAATATGCCATTTTTTATTTGTAAATAAAAAAAATAAAAAAAAAGTTGTAATTAGATAAACGTCTCATATAACCGGTGTCAAAATAAATAGAACTCTGCCATGATCTACTGGTGCCCAGACGCTCAGTACTTAAGATGGGCTTACACTGTGCGAGTTTTGGCCCTTTTTCAGCTGATTTTTCACTTGTGCGAGAATTTTTTGGATCGCACAGAGTTTCAGCTTAATCGTGCGTCCTGCATTGTGTAGTATACACGGAGTAACGAGCTGCGTTTAACCTCTCACGACCACCTCCTGATCGGCAATCGTATTGTTGGATGAAAATCCAACCTGTTTGATATTCTGGTCGGCCGTCGTGAGGGTATCCCGCTGCTGAAGCGCTGCAAGTGTCCAACCTCTCGCACTGTGCATGTGCAAACACCGGAGAGAGCATAAAAAGTGATCATCTCTTTGGGAGAGCAGCTTCTGTCTCCCCCCCTTCTTCAACTCATGTAAAGTCTTGTATTGTTTTTTTTACTTGGTCTCCCATTGAGAGTTTTTGTAAAAATAAGAAATGTAAATAAAGTTTGAAAAAAAAAAAAGCTTCTGTTTACATTTTGCTTCTGGAAACACGAGTCCGACGTGTGGTTTTTGAACGTACAATGGGCCTTATGTATCAAAGTTGCGCACTTGTAGCGTAAATTTACGGTGTAAATTTGAAGTACACCAAAGTCGCCGTGACATGTATCAAGCAGTGCGCACCTGCCCATTTCCGGCGTACGCCTGACGTGACCTTGATAAATGCGGCGGGTGAAAACAATTGTAATTATAATAAACACGCCCATAAATATTCAGACTCCGCTTCAGACACACCCTCATTTTATGACATGGAAGCCAGGAAGATGGCAAAGAAAAAGAACTCCACCAATCATGACGCGTGCCAATAGAGAGTCAAAAGCGGCCGTCGCATTAATTGTTTTGTAGTATAATCAAAAAAGTGTTACAGTGGTCCCTCGTTTATTGCGGGAGTTATGTTCTAAAAATAGCCCGTAATACGCGAAACCGCGACGTAGTCAGCGTTATTTTTTACAATTATTATAGACGTTTCAAAGCTGTAAAACCACTTTATACACTTTCTCAATCAGGCATGAACATTTTCTCACTTTTCTCTCATGTGTAAACACTCTCAAAGTTCAAACCTTAGTAGAAAAATAAGACCAAACTGTTTTCAGGCCCAAACATTTGTTTGAGAAATAAAAATAGAACGTTTTCCTATAAATAATTATGATGGCTTTTAGAACTAACAAATTTAATTTTAACGATCAACGTACGAGGTTGGACACATGAGAAATTATTAATAGTGACTGACCAGTATTTCACAGATCGCGCCTCTGCATCCTGGCGCCGCGCCTTTTTCCACTCACACCTGGCTGCAGGTGTCTGTTTCCGAGTGACAAACACAGTTATGAGTAGTTGTTGGCGCTCTTTTTTCTTCTGGGTGAGAAGATTCTTATAAACAGACACGCAGACCACAGAACACTGTATAAAAAAAAAAAAAAAAAAAAAAAAAGCATGCAAAATTGGACTAAAAACCCCATGAAATGGTGAGGCCGCGAAAGGTGAACCGCGTTATAGCGAGGGACCACTGTATTCTCTTTTCACATGTCAATAATTCTTGACGTGGCTATTTGCTCGCTCAATTAATAAGACACGCCTAATTTTTCAGATTTCTTTATTTTTAAAATGTATTTCTTTATTTATTTTATTGTGACAAATGAATGGAGACGACACAACCTGACTGCAGCACGGGCGAAGGGAATGACAACACTACAGTTGTAATTATCAATTTCATTGTCTAAAACGATCACACCACATAAAGTTAAGCTCAGCGCTGCTCTGGCTCGAAGTCTGGAGAAAAAGGCGCGCAGCGCTTTCTTTGCGATCAGCGCTGTGGCCACGGATCGTGCTCGATAGACCAGCAATCCCGCGGGATTTGTATTGATTATTATGTAGTATAATCAGGAAAGTGTTATTTATGTAACATATGCATTGATTTGTATAATGGCACTGTTTATCATGTTGATAATTTTCATTTTTATGTGGATTCCAGCACTGGTTCATTTTGGTGTATAATTTACGCCACCTCTCGACCTGGTGTATATTTTCAGCGCAGCGTACGCCAACGACCACATTGATAAAAGCTAAGTAGCGCAGCCGTTTTGGCGTACACCCCATATATGCTCAAATATCGCCGTACGCACATTGATACATGAGGCCCAGTGTGAGCAGTCAGATCGCATCAGAGCATCTGGCCGTATAGTGTGAGAACATAAATCGTGCGCTCTGAACTTTTATATCATGTGGTTTTGTCATACAGTTTGAGCTGGAGCCAAGTACAGTGATTGAAAATATCGTACAGTGTCTGCCCAGCTTTAGGGCGAATACTGCCATGAACACTACTGGCCAGTAGATAGCAGTACAGACCATGAAAACTTGCCAAAACAAAATTCCAGATAATCTTGTGTCTACTGTGTTTAAGATGCGTGGAATGTAATAAACGCAAACTGAATTTCAGACATATATATTACTCTGGAACAAAGACGACAGATAGTGTTTGACAGAAGCAGGACTCTAAATAGCAAACAGGAATCAATTGCAATGATTCCAATTGAAAATAATGGAGGAGCAACCTGAGCTTCTTCTGGCATTTTTACATAACAAACAATAACAAAGTCTATAAACCCAGAGAATATATTCACGAGTGTTTTAGGCACAATATACAAAGAGCTGAATGCTGTTGTCCGTGTGGAGCCTGATCAGAGCATCATAAATGCATTTCTTCTGTCCTGAATGTACTGACATTACCCATAATGCACTGATGGGCACAGCATAGCCACACTAAAACCTTCAAAATGAGTGCATTACTTTAAAACTAAAACATATATCTGATATTTTCACTTTATAAAACTTCAGACGTGACGTTAACTTAAATAACTTGTCCGAAATTAGTTTAGTTAAAATTTTAACCGTAAGTTAAGACTGTATGCCTCTGGATGACTTGGGTGATATTAGCAGCGTATCAGTATGGGGTCAAAAGAAATTAGTTTTTTTTTTCTGTGACCAGTTCTCCTTTGCCTGCAGAGCATAGAGCAGTTCTTTTAGAACCAGCTCTCCTCTGTTTATGGAGGATAGAACTACACATCTACTACAAAACATTTAACAGGTAGGTACTCAACTGATTTTAGGTTTCATAAATGTTTGTAACTATTCAGCTTTGTTCACCACACCTGTAAAAATACATTAGCGGTCTAAAAATTATCAGACCAAAACTTATCGGAAGATAATTCAAAGTTATCTGAAAAGCTAATCCGATAATGACAACATTATCTTCGATAATTAGCGGTTAGCGGAACTACCCACCACTGGTTATCTACTAATGTAAGCAACAGAGTGGTTGTCGTTGGCAGTGTCCCACAGCAACCTATACTCAAGGTTCTTGAAATGGAGCAATATCTCTACCTGCTGGACATTTACCAGTAATGCTGGTACAATAGAGTTTTGCCATGAGCTCCAGTTAATAATAATAATGACTATTTATATTGAACTTCCCCAAGAAGCAAAGTACTAAACAAAATAAACTAGTAATAAAATAAAAAGTACACTATAACAATCCACAAAAATCCCAAAGTAAAGAGTGAATATATAGAAAGGAGGTGCAACTTAACGCCAGTTCGACTTATACAGTGGCTTGTAAAAGTATTCGGCCCTTGGTATTTCATGCATTTTAATTTGTTTATGGCATTTCAAATGCAAAACGTAGATCAGGCTTCTCAATATAAAGGTTTCTAAAATTATCTTCCTTAGACTCAAACTGAAATTAAATCTTTACAACTTGATATAAATTAATAAAAAATATAACGTCAAGATGATGTGTTGCATAAGTAATCAGCCCCTTTGGTATAATACCTATAAATAACCAGTTTAATTTCCAGTTTTCCTCAGACTAGTCAGAGGATGGATACATGAACATTTCCAAGTTACTGAATATGTCTTGAACTTTATTTACATTATTTCTGAAGAAATACAAACAGTACTGCACTCTATGGTAAATTTGTGTGGATTAGAAAAATCTCAAAAACTGAGTGACTGTGCAAGAAGGAGAAGACTGAGGAAAGCCACCAAGACACCCAGACAAACCAGAAGAAGTTACAGGCTTCTGTGACTGGAGAAATTGTGCATAGCGCAAGTTTTGGATTTTATATCCCCAGTTATACAGCTTCACGATGAAGTGGCACAGAGGAGGGTTTTATTAAAAAGACGACCTGAAAGTTCAGCTACAATCTGCCAGAAGGTACGGTAGTGTTCAGAATAATAGTAGTGCTATGTGACTAAAAAGATGAATCCAGGTTTTGAGTATATTTCTTATTGTTACATGGGAAACAAAGTACCAGTAGATTCAGTAGATTCTCACAAATCCAGCAAGACCAAGCATTCATGATATGCACACTCTTAAGGCTATGAAATTGGGCTATTAGTAAAAAAAAAAAGTAGAAAAGGGGGTGTTCACAATAATAGTAGCATCTGCTGTTGACACTACAAACTTAAAACTATTATGTTCAAACTGCTTTTTTAGCAATCCTGTGAATCACTAAACTAGTATTTAGCTGTATAACCACAGTTTTTCATGATTTCTTCACATCTGCGAGGCATTAATTTGGTTTGGAACCAAGATTTTGCTCGTTTACTATTGTGCTTGGGGTCATTGTTGAAACACCCATTTCAAGGGCATGTCCTCTTCAGCATAAGGCAACATGACTGCTTCAAGTATTTTGACATATCCAAACTGATCCATGATACCTGGTATGCCATGTATAGGCCCAACACCATAGTAGGAGAAACATGCCCATATCATGATGCTTGCACCACCATGCTTCATTCTGAACTGTGGATGAATTCAGAGTTTGGGGGTGGTCTTACAAACTGTCTGTGGCCCTTGGACCCAAAAAGAACAATTTTACTCTCATCAGTCCACAAAATATTCCTAAATTTCTCTTCAGCCCAGTTGATGTGTTCTTTGGCAAATTGTAACCTCTTCTGCACGTCTTTTATTTAACAGAGGGACTTTGTGGGGGATTCTTGCAAATAAATTAGCTTCACACAGGTGTCTTATAACTGTCACAGCATTTACAGGTAACTCCAGACTGTCTTTGATCATCCTGGAGCTGATCAATGGGTGAGCCTTTGCCATTCTGCTTATTCTTCTATCCATTTTGATGGTTGTTTTCGGTTGTCTAACACGCATGTTTTTTTTTTTGTTTTGTTTTTTTTTTGTCCATTTTAAAGAATTGGAGATCATTGTTGATGAACAGCCTATAATTTTTTGCACCTGCATATAGGTTTTCCCCTCTCCAATCAACTTTTTAATCAAACTACGCTGTTCTTCTGAACAATGTCTTGAATGTCCCATTTTCCTCAGGCTTTCAAAGAGAAAAGCATGTTCAACAGGTGCTGGCTTCATCCTTAAATAGGGGACACCTGATTCACACCTGTTTGTTCCACAAAATTGAAAAACTCACTGACTGAATGCCACAGTACTATTATTGTGAACACCCCCTTTTCTACTTTTTTTTTACTAATAGCCCAATTTCATAGCCTTAAGAGTGTGCATATCATGAATGCTTGGTCTTGGATTTGTGAGAATCTACTGGTACCTTGTTTCCCATGTAACAATAAGAAATACGTATACTCAAAACCTGGATTAATCTTTTTAGTCACATAGCACTACTATTATTCTGAACACTACTGTACATCTGAGATACAAGCCTAGATTTAATGTTTTGGTGAAAGAAAATCCTCCTCTGTCCCACTTCATCATGAAGCTGTATAACTGGGGATACAAAATGCAAAACATGCACTGTGCACAATTTCTCCAATCACAGCCACAGAAGCCTATAACCTCTTCTGGGTTGTCTGGGTGTCTTGGTGGCTTTCCTCACTCTTCTCCTTCTTGTGCAGTCACTCAGTTTTTGAGAACTGTCTACTCCACACAGATTTACCATAGAGTGCCAAACTGTTTGTATTTCTTCGTAACTGATGTAAATAAAGTTCAAGACATTCAGTGACTTGGAAATGTTCATGTATCCATCCTGACTTGTCTCAAGAAAATTGGCAATAAAACTGATTATTTACAGGTATTATACCAAAGGCGCTGATTACATATGCAACCCATCACCTTGGCTTTTATATTTTTAATTTACATCAAGTTGTACAGATTTACTTTCAGTTTGATTTTAAGGAACATAATTTTATAAATTTTTATATTGAGAAGCCTGATTTACTTTTTGTATCTGAAATGCCATAAACAAATTAAAAAGCATGAAATACCAAGGGGCTGAATACTTTTGCAAGCCACTGTAGATGGGTTACTCCTCTTCAAGAGGCATTTTCTTTTAAACAGGCATGACTTATATTCTGGAAAATATGGTAATAACAATAACCAGAATTCATTCACTGGTCATGAATGAAGCTAATAGGCTTGTTTTTGAAGGTAGATATTAAATAATCAAGCTAGCACTGAGAGACATTGTAGTGGATAGCTAGTTAGCATAACCACGTGACTGTTCAAATAAATTTACAATTCAATGAAGGGAATGTATTTGTAGGACACATATTTGTATTTGTGCTCCACAGCCTGTCTAGTGGTTTTTTGTTTTGTTTTGGCACCGTTGTCGTGCGTTACCTGTGCTGCTCCACAGCCTGTCCAGTGGATTTTTATATAGCACTGTTGTCGTGCGTTGCCTGTGCTGCTCCACAGCCTGTCCAGTGGATTTTTATTTTTATTTTATTTTATTTTTTAGCACTGTTGTTGTGCGTTACCTGTGCTGCTCCACAGCCTGTCTAGTGTCGGATTCCCTGTTTGGGAATCCGCTAGCTTAGCGTAGCTACTAGCTCTTAGCCGTTTTAGCATGGCGGCTTCTCCTGTCTCTCCCGTACTTTTCTGCTCTGGGTGTGAAATGTTTAGTTATTCCTCGGCCTCTTTTAGCAGTAACGGTACTTGTAATAAGTGCAGCTTATTCGTAGCTTTGGAGGCCAGGCTGGGCGAATTGGAGGCTCGGCTCCGCACCGTGGAAAATTCTACAGCTAGCCAGGCCCCTGTAGTCGGTGCGGACCAAGGTAGCTTAGCCGCCGTTAGTTCCCCCCTGGCAGACCCCGTGCAGTCGGGAAGGCAGGCTGACTGGGTGACTGTGAGGAGGAAGCGTAGCCCTAAACAGAAGCCCCGTGTACACCGTCAACCCGTTCACATCTCTAACCGTTTTTCCCCACTCGACGATACACTCGCCGAGGATCAAACTCTGGTTATTGGCGACTCTGTTTTGAGAAATGTGAAGTTACCGACACCAGCAACCATTGTCAATTGTCTTCCGGGGGCCAGAGCAGGCGACATCGAAGGACATTTGAAATTGCTGGCTAAGGCTAAGCGTAAATTTGGTAAGATTGTAATTCACGTCGGCAGTAATGACACTCGGTTACGCCAATCGGAGGTCACTAAAATTAACATTGAATCGGTGTGTAACTTTGCAAAAACAATGTCGGAATCTGTTGTTTTCTCTGGGCCCCTCCCCAATCAGACCGGGAGTGACATGTTTAGCCGCATGTTCTCCTTGAATTGCTGGCTGTCTGAGTGGTGTCCAAAAAATGAGGTGGGCTTCATTGATAATTGGCAAAGCTTCTGGGGAAAACCTGGTCTTGTTAGGAGAGACGGCATCCATCCCACTTTAGAGGGAGCAGCTCTCATTTCTAGAAATCTGGCCAATTTTTTGGGATCCTCCAAACTGTGACTGTCTAGCGTTGGGACCAGGAGGCAGAGCTGTGGTCTTATACACCTCTCTGCAGCTTCTCTCCCCCTGCCATCCCCTTATTACCCCATCCCCGTAGAGACGGTGCCTGCTCCCAGACCACCAATAACTAGCAAAAATCTATTTAAGCATAAAAATTCAAAAAGAAAAAATAATATAGCACCTTCAATTGCACCAAAGACTAAAACAGTTAAATGTGGTCTATTAAACATTAGGTCTCTTTCTTCTAAGTCCCTGTTGGTAAATGATATAATAATTGATCAACGTATTGATTTATTCTGCCTAACAGAAACTTGGTTACAGCAGGATGAATATGTTAGTTTAAATGAGTCAACACCCCCGAGTCACACTAACTGTCAGAATGCTCGTAGCACGGGCCGGGGCGGAGGATTAGCAGCAATCTTCCATTCCAGCTTATTAATTAATCAAAAACCCAGACAGAGCTTAAATTCATTTGAAAGCTTGTCTCTTAGTCTTGTCCATCCAAATTGGAAGTCCCAAAAACCAGTTTTATTTGTTATTATCTATCGTCCACCTGGTCGTTACTGTGAGTTTCTCTGTGAATTTTCAGACCTTTTGTCTGACTTAGTGCTTAGCTCAGATAAGATAATTATAGTGGGCGATTTTAACATCCACACAGATGCTGAGAATGACAGCCTCAACACTGCATTTAATCTATTATTAGACTCTATCAGCTTTGCTCAAAAAGTAAATGAGTCCACCCACCACTTTAATCATATTTTAGATCTTGTTCTGACTTATGGTATGGAAATAGAAGACTTAACAGTATTCCCTGAAAACTCCCTTTTGTCTGATCATTTTTTAATAACATTTACATTTACCCTGATGGACTACCCTGCAGTGGGGAATAAGTTTCATTACACTAGAAGTCTTTCAGAAAGCGCTGTAACTAGGTTTAAGGATATGATTCCTTCTTTATGTTCTCTAATGTCATATACCAACACAGAGCAGAGTAGCTACCTAAACTCTGTAAGGGAGTTAGAGTATCTTGTCAATAGTTTTACATCCTCATTGAAGACAACTTTGGATGCTGTAGCTCCTCTGAAAAAGAGAGCTTTAAATCAGAAGTGTCTGACTCCGTGGTATAACTCACAAACTCGTAGCTTAAAGCAGATAACCCGTAAGTTGGAGAGGAAATGGCGTCTCACTAATTTAGAAGATCTTCACTTAGCCTGGAAAAAGAGTTTGTTGCTCTATAAGAAAGCCCTTCATGAAGCTAGGACATCTTTCTACTCATCACTAATTGAAGAAAATAAGAACAACCCCAGGTTTCTTTTCAGCACTGTAGCCAGGCTGACAAAGAGTCAGAGCTCTATTGAGCTGAGTATTCCATTAACTTTAACTAGTAATGACTTCATGACTTTCTTTGCTAACAAAATTTTGACTATTAGAGAAAAAATTACTCATAACCATCCCAAAGATGTATCGTTATCTTTGGCTGCTTTCAGTGATGCCGGTATTTGGTTAGACTCTTTCTCTCCGATTGTTCTGTCTGAGTTATTTTCATTAGTTACTTCATCCAAACCATCAACATGCTTATTAGACCCCATTCCTGCCAGGCTGCTCAAGGAAGTCCTACCATTATTTAATGCTTCAATCTTAAATATGATCAATCTATCTTTATTAGTTGGCTATGTACCACAGGCTTTTAAGGTGGCAGTAATTAAACCATTACTTAAAAAGCCATCACTTGACCCAGCTATCTTAGCTAATTATAGGCCAATCTCCAACCTTCCTTTTCTCTCAAAGATTCTTGAGAGGGTAGTTGTAAAACAGCTAACTGATCACCTGCAGAGGAATGGTCTATTTGAAGAGTTTCAGTCAGGTTTTAGAATTCATCATAGTACAGAAACAGCATTAGTGAAGGTTACAAATGATCTTCTTATGGCTTCGGACAGTGGACTTATCTCTGTGCTTGTTCTGTTGGACCTCAGTGCTGCTTTTGATACTGTTGACCATAAAATTTTATTACAGAGATTAGAGCATGTCATAGGTATTAAAGGCATTGCGCTGCGGTGGTTTGAATCATATTTGTCTAATAGATTACAGTTTGTTCATGTAAATGGGGAATCTTCTTCACAGACTAAAGTTAATTATGGAGTTCCACAAGGTTCTGTGCTAGGACCAATTTTATTCACTTTATACATGCTTCCCTTGGGCAGTATTATTAGACGGTATTGCTTAAATTTTCATTGTTATGCAGATGATACCCAGCTTTATCTATCCATGAAGCCAGAGGATACACACCAATTAGCTAAACTGCAGGATTGTCTTACAGACATAAAGACATGGATGACCTCTAATTTCCTGCTTTTAAACTCAGATAAAACTGAAGTTATTGTACTTGGCCCCACAAATCTTAGAAGCATGGTGTCTAACCAGATCGTTACTCTGGATGGCATTTCCCTGATCTCTAGTAATACTGTGAGAAATCTTGGAGTTATTTTTGATCAGGATATGTCATTCAAAGCGCATATTAAACAAATATGTAGGACTGCCTTTTTGCATTTACGCAATATCTCTAAAATCAGAAAGGTCTTGTCTCAGAGTGATGCTGAAAAACTAATTCATGCATTTATTTCCTCTAGGCTGGACTATTGTAATTCATTATTATCAGGTTGTCCTAAAAGTTCCCTAAAAAGCCTTCAGTTGGTTCAGAATGCTGCAGCTAGAGTACTGACGGGGACTAGCAGGAGAGAGCATATCTCACCCGTGTTGGCCTCCCTTCATTGGCTTCCTGTTAATGCTAGAATAGAATTTAAAATTCTTCTTCTTACTTATAAGGTTTTGAATAATCAGGTCCCATCTTATCTTAGGGACCTCGTAGTACCATATTACCCCATTAGAGCGCTTCGCTCTCAGACTGCGGGCTTACTTGTAGTTCCTAGGGTTTGTAAGAGTAGAATGGGAGGCAGAGCCTTCAGCTTTCAGGCTCCTCTCCTGTGGAACCAGCTCCCAATTCAGATCAGGGAGACAGATACCCTCTCTACTTTTAAGATTAGGCTTAAAACTTTCCTTTTCGCTAAGGCTTCTAGTTAGGGCTGGATCGGGTGACCCTGGACCATCCCTTGGTTATGTTGCTTTAGACGTAGACTGTGGGGGGGTTCCCATGATGCACTGTTTCTTTCTCTTTTTGCTCCGTATGCATCACTCTGCATTTAATCATTAGTGATCGATCTCTTTTTCCTGGTTCTTTCCCTCAGCCCCAACCAGTCTCAGCAGAAGACTGCCCCTCCCTGAGCCTGGTTCTGCTGGAGGTTTCTTCCTGTTAAAAGGGAGTTTTTCCTTCCCACTGTGGCCAAGTGCTTGCTCATAGGGGGTCGTTTTGACCGTTGGGGTTTTTCATAATTATTGTATGGCCTTGCCTTGCAATGTGGAGCGCCTTGGGGCAACTGTTTGTTGTGATTTGGCGCTATATAAGAAAAAAGTTGATTGATTGATTGATTGACATTGTTCTCAAAATTCACTGCAAACTATATCAATCTACTGTATAAAATGTTCTGAAAACAGGCTTTTATAAATTTTTATTTATTTATTATTTTTGACAGCTAGCTAGTACAGTAGCCAATGCTATTTTGGATGTTGTTTGTTTCCTTCCTTCACTTGAAAAGTTGGGAGTAGCAGGTCGGCTTGTGATTGCTTGTCACTGCCAGTCTGAAAAACGTTCACCTTGACAGCAGCAGGTTTTGTAGATAATTTGAACAAACATATCGCCTTTTTAGTATTGGAATACTAAAAGCGGCAGCTCGAGGCGGGGGTTGACATCTCATAGTCTTAAAAAAAGAAATACAGAAGTTGACCAAATAAAACTTATCCTAGGGCTAGTGTATTGTAATGTGTGACCTGATCAGCTCCTCAGCAGTGAAGGACCATCTCAGTCTGTGACGTCCTCTTCGAGATCACTGTCAGGGGAGCTCCTCTGTCTGTACTCTGTACTGTTGGACAGACATTTCCAACCACCGTCCTTCTGACTTCCCATACTGTGTGATCGTCCCAAATGGACCAGACACTTGGCTGATGTTCTCTCCTCTGTGTCTTCGACCACACTTCCCTGAGCCCGCTGTGTGCTGGAGTGCTGGAAGTCGTGTCGCAGATTCTTCAAATTCAGAGCCCAAGGACCGAGCTTTTGCCAGTTGACCCTCTGGAAGGCCATGATGCAGTGAAGGTTGCCACCCACCTGTTAGGTTAGTGAGCACATGAGACAGTGTCATAGTTATAATTACATCAACAGCAGAAGGTGAAATAACAAAATCCAGGACAGGGGCACCTTTTTGGTTTTGCGGCACTGAATTCCCCTCTCTGTGTGACGGATGTCCAGGTATTCTGGATTTTGTGTGTTCAGGTCAGTCACAATGTCCAACCATCTAAACAGAGAAGCTTTATGTTAAACAGCTAAATGACATTTGATAATAAAAACCAGCACAGTTGGTGACTGCTTACTTTTTACAGTGAATAGCAGGATGTTTCCTGCTAGGCTCACCAATCAAAATCCAGTATTCCATTTCATTAACAGGCAGAGACCCCCTTTGGACAAAACACAAAGACAAAACTCAAATGTATACAGAAACTTACACATGGATGTCATGCTAACTTAAGACTGTAGGGCTCCAACCTGTAGGCTTTTGCTGCTTTAAGGGGTGTGGCTTCATAGCCCACTGGGCAGAAGTAGTGATTCTGGCAGTGGTAAATGTAGGCCATAGACTCATCCTTCAACCCTTGTGTCAGTTTCATTAATGCACCTTCAGCTAAACAATAAAAATAAAATCAGCAGTTCACACTATCATGCCAACAATAGAAATGCAATACAATTTGAGAATTGAGCAACCCACCGGTTTCTCCTGCTGTCTTGTGTTTTCCGTGGGGCTTATAAAGAATATAGGAACAACCTCGGACTCTAAAATTGTCATTGATTTGTCGGAACCATCTGTAAATAAAAACGGAAATACATAAAATTCATAAACTGAATTGAGCATTTAACATCCAGCTGAAATTAATTTCTGCTTTTGATGTGAATCCAGTATACAGCATCATTCAACTTAGCTGCAGAATGAATTACTGGCCCAGAGGCCGGCCAAGTTCCACACAACAGCGCAAAAATATTTAAATCCTTTACAAGTGAAGCAGAGTACAACCTCTGGCAAAGATTATGGAATCACCGGCCTCGGAGGATGTTCATTCAGTTGTTTAATTTCGTAGAAAAAAAAAAAAAGCAGATCACAGACATAACACAAAACTAAAGTCATTTCAAATGGCAACTTTCTGGCTTTAAGAAACACTATAAGAAATCAGGAAAAATAATTGTTGCAGTCAGTAACGGTTACTTTTTTAGACAAAGCAGAGGGAAAAAAATATGGACTCACTCAATTCTGAGGAATAAATTATGGAATCATGAAAAACAAAAGAACGCTCCAACACATCACTAGTATTTTGTTGCACCACCTCTGGCTTTTATAACAGCTTGCAGTCTCTGAGGCATGGACTTAATGACTGACAAACAGTACTCTTCATCAATCTGGCTCCAACTTTCTCTGATTGCTGTTGCCAGATCAGCTTTGCAGGTTGGAGCCTTGTCATGGACCATTTTCTTTAACTTCCACCAAAGATTTTCAATTGGATTAAGATCCAGACTATTTGCAGGCCATGACATTGACCCTATGTGTCTTTTTGCAAGGAATGTTTTCACAGTTTTTGCTCTATGGCAAGATGCATTATCATCTTGAAAAATGATTTCATCATCCCCAAACATCCTTTCAATTGATGGGATAAGAAAAGTGTCCAAAATATCAACGTAAACTTGTGCATTTATTGATGATGTAATGACAGCCATCTCAGTGCCTTTACCTGACATGCAGCCCCATATCATCAATGACTGTGGAAATTTACATGTTCTCTTCAGGCAGTCATCTTTATAAATCTCATTGGAACGGCACCAAACAAAAGTTCCAGCATCATCACCTTGCCCAATGCAGATTTGAGATTCATCACTGAATATGACTTTCATCCAGTCATCCACAGTCCACGATTGCTTTTCCTTAGCCCATTGTAACCTTGTTTTTTCTGTTTAGGTGTTAATGATGGCTTTCGTTTAGCTTTTCTGTATGTAAATCCCATTTCCTTTAGGCGGTTTCTTACAGTTCGGTCACAGACATTGACTCCAGTTTCCTCCCATTCGTTCCTCATTTGTTTTGTTGTGCATTTTCGATTTTTGAGACATATTGCTTTAAGTTTTCTGTCTTGACGCTTTGATATCTTCCTTGGTCTACCAGTATGTTTGCCTTTAACAACCTTCCCATGTTGTTTGTATTTGGTCCAGAGTTTAGACACAGCTGACTGTGAACAACCAACATCTTTTGCAACATTGCGTGATGATTTACCCTCTTAAGAGTTTGATAATCCTCTCCTTTGTTTCAATTGACGTCTCTCGTGTTGGAGCCATGATTCATGTCAGTCCACTTGGTGCAACAGCTCTCCAAGGTGGGATCACTCCTTTTTAGATGCACACTAATGAGCAGATCTGATTTGATGCAGGTGTTTGTTTTGGGGATGAAAATTTACAGGGTGATTCCATAATTTATTCCTCTAATTGAGTGAGTCCATATTTTTTTTTTTTCCCCTCTGCTTGGTCTAAAAAAGTAACCGTTACTGACTGTGTCACAATTATTTTTCCTGATTTCTTATAGTGTTTAAGCCAGAAATGTGCCATTTGAAATGACTTTAGTTTTGTGTCATGTCTGTGATCTGCTTTTTTTTCTACAAAATTAAACAACTGAATGAACATCCTCCAAGGCCGGTGATTCCATAATTATTGCCAGGGGTTGTATGTCTTGATTAGTATTTCTCTGGGAGAACTCTTGGGAAGACCAGGAGCTGTGCATGTTTCTCCATGTAGATATGGAGTTTCTTCAGGAAGGGCATCCGGTGTAAAGTTTGTGCCAAATTCCAATGGTGATGTGCACTGGGACTACGGAGGTGACCCCGATTAACTGGGGGCAACTGGAGGACAATTTAAGTGACAGGAGTAATAGCCTACTGTGGAAAAAGTATTCCAAGTAAGTCCCTGTATCCATGTAGCATTTTTTTTCCCCGTGCTGCACCGGCACCAAGAAATGCTTTATCCCAGTGCGTTCTTAAAAATAAAAAGCACTCCTTGTGGGATTCGTTTCTACGACAACAGTAAACAGCTAATAACTAGCTTATAATGCACAGAGATAAAAAAGCACTCCCCCTCAGCAGGAGCATAATATCTGTCCAATCTGCTATCACAGATGCAAGGTTTTTTTTTTTCTCTTCTTTAGGCCGACATCTTGATGGACTTTGTATGACTTGTCAGCTGACTGCCATTTCTGTCAGGCAGAAACAGCAAAACAGCCTTATTCTGTGAAAGCAACCATTTTTGGCTCTTCTGATTGGTTGTCTGAGAATGTGCTGCAGTAATGATACAGTTCTTTTCTGAAAAGTTCAGAGATTTCCAAAGACAAGCAGGTTCTGTGAATTGATAACTTTAAACTGACTGTGCGTATGGGCGTGTACGGGACTGTTTGTCTATATGTGGCCTTGAGATAGACTGGCGCCCTGTCCAGCATGTACCCCACCTCTCGCCCCTATGTCTGCTGAGACAGCCTCCAACCGCCCATGACCCTTGACTGGAGTAAATGAGTAAAGGAAAAAGAAAGAATGAATACACAGATGGACACCAAAACAGTTTTTGTAAAAGTTGGAGTAAAATAAATAAATAAAAATCCATACCGCATAAGTGTTGCATTTCCAGTGAAAGGGCCAAACTTGATATCTTCAAAAGGCGGCTGAAAGCCCAGAATATGCAGCGCCTCCTCCTGAGAGATGGGTGGAAGGCTAGCAATGCAAACACACACAATCACATTAAAAGAGAATTTTATGAGCTGCACATTTACAGAAAGTCATTTGATATGACTGAAGATCACAAATTATGTGGCACTCACCTCCCTGCACCCAGAGTGCTGTACAGGAAATTCCAGCAGGACACCAAAGACGAAATTCCACACGATGTCTTGTACTGTGGTCGACTGATACAGTACCTTAAGAAGAAAAGTCATTCTCATAATATAGATTCCAACAAGGGTCATTAAATCATCACTCATGATCAGATTAAAAGTGATGAAAAGACAGAGTTTAGATGTCACTAATTTACAATCCCAGAACATGTCAGTTAGAAAAATGCTTCTCAAAAGCTGTGACCAAACGACTGATTAATTAATGTGAACATCAGCCGCTGACTGGCTGAGAGCTCCACAAAACCCCAGATCATCCTCATATGGCCGTCACACAAGCACAGAGATGCTGGAGGAGAAAATTATTTACAGTTCACAGCTTTGAGTGAAACTTCTGTGTCAGTTTCTGGTTGTTGTCTGTTATGTCCAACTCAAGGACGAGGGCTCACAGACTGAGGTGAGTGTAGGACATGGTGGGGATGACAAAGATGGACTAAAGAAGCAGTGACCCACATGTCAACATGAGTATGTTCAGTTTATGCTGAAGTTAATGTATCAGAGTGATACATCTGGGTGGCTTCTGGTGGGATTTGAATGCCAGACTCTGTGACCAGATTAAAATTTTGCCAGGTAAGCCAAAAAGCGGATTCCCCACAAACCAGTGTGAAGTTCACCTAACAATGCCACCTTCCAAAGCAGCCAGAGTCATTTCCACATTAATTCAAACTTTCCCCCAAAAAACTGACACTGTAGTACTTAAGTATAGTGACATAAACCATGGGAAAACTTTATAAAACACACAATACTGGGGTTCCCACATCTTTTGGCACAATAGATGAGACTTTTTAATGTAGGTCTCGCCAACTGAACTGTGCCCCCTAAAAATCGGCCCGCCCTATCTTCACTGCGCATGCATCATTTCGGAGCGTCAGCATCGATTCACCAATTATCACCTCGTTTCTGCTTCAAACTGCACTCCAGTCATCTTCTATCTCAGCCACAGATATCTGAAGCTTTTGTACAACAATCATTTCCACATACATTCAGCATTATCTCCTAA
This sequence comes from Thalassophryne amazonica, assembly GCF_902500255.1. NCBI lineage: Eukaryota > Metazoa > Chordata > Actinopteri > Batrachoidiformes > Batrachoididae > Thalassophryne > Thalassophryne amazonica. The sequence goes on along the minus strand of NC_047112.1, from coordinate 102,185,028 downwards.
TAAAAGATGGGGGAGCGATCAGAGCGCCACAACAGCACATCCGAGTCTGACGTACTGCTGCTGCATCTACGTCATTTCAGAGCGTCAGTAGCTATTCACTGATTATCGCCTAACTGACTTTAGAATGATTTAAGATATTTTACTTTGTCATTTGATGGTTAATAATCACATTATTCCCTTTGATCGCTTTGGGCAGACCAATTTTTAGAGGGGACCGTTCGGTCAGCGACACCACTCTGAGTGAAATTAAAACCAACAATGAAGAAACGACAATATAATTTACTAAGGGTTGGGGACAAATTTATTCTAACATTGAATATGGTTGCTGGCTTAAGCCAGACTGCAAACATTTTCCCTAAAAAGCCAGTTTTCATATTAAATTCACACTTTCTCATGCCATCATGCAAGTTACGTCATGCTAGCTGAAAGTATTTTTGCTCTGAGGTTCCTTTGCAATTTGTTTGGCTGTGCTCTCTCACTTTGGGTGGCATTACAACAGGCTTTTACTGAATTCTAAAAAAATAAAGTAGATACTGCCATTTAGATTTTTTTTTTTTTTTTTAAATTGCAATGGAAGAAGAAAACAAAATCCTACTTCCCAAGTCTTGACATTTTTAAGACTTGGAAGTCTCATTTAAGACACTCTAATATCAATTAAGGCCTTATTTTTAGAATAACAAATTCAATGCATTTTAAGACTTTTTCGGGTTTGTGGGAGGCCCAACTACAGAGCCACACTCTCACTGAAAACAGACACTTCTTGTCCCCTGGTTGAGTCACAAAATTCCTCAAGAATATGTAAAATATTAATGTCTGTCTGCATTTATGGATTTAAAAAATTAAAGCAACAAAAGCATCTCCTCATGACAAGTTTTTAATTTTACAAGTTCTTTATATAGCTATGCCACGGCACGGACATGTAGAGACCACAAGGGTGGGACAGAGGTGAAAACCACTAAATTAGAATACACAACTCAAAGCAGCACAATGATTTTCAAAGAATAAAACACTTTTTGCTCTGCTGCTGCAGCTTCATGTAAAGTTTACTTTACTTTGAAAAGTAACAAGACACTAATAACATTACCATCTCCTGAGGTCCAGCACTTTCCTCTGTTTGATCTCTTCCAGTGAGGCGTGAGCAGCAGTTTCCTGCAGATTCCGACTTGGTTGATCTGACGATTTCATCTTCTTGGTGCTGCCGCACTTCTTCACATTGCCTGAATGTGAAGAATGTGGCATTTAAAGATCTTCTCCAGCACTATGCCAAAATATACAAATTTAACCTGATGAAAGTATTTTGTGTCATAAAACTTTTTCATGAAAATTTACAACCAAATTACGCATCTCCTGGTTTCTCAATGACAAATGCAGAAACAAAATAAGCCCCACCCACTTTCTAGATTTAAGAGAGGATTGTGAAATACGCCTGACTGTGACAAAATGCAGAAGTACAACACAAAGTGGAGAGAAACCAAATGAAAAACGCTTATCATTATATAAGAAGAAAAACACATTTGAGTGAATGCTTAGGTTTTTGTTTTGTTTTTTTGACACCAGTTACAAAAGCAAAAGACATGAATTAAAACACAGTATGTTTGAATTACATACTGAGCAAAACAAAGCAGGAAACACAGGTCTGTGAGTTCGCAAAATAATAACCCACGATCTACCACACTATCAGTAGATGGTTGCAACTATAATGTATTGATCAGAGTAAGTGAAACTGTTCACCCTCTGTATAGGAGGGATCGCAATTACGTCACGACTTTGAGTTTTTCCACATATCTTTGTCAATGATTCAGCTCCAGAGATAAAATACAATTAGCAGTCATGCTAATTTCAAACAAATGTGAACAAATGCCATTACCAAACAGAAAAAAAACTGCTGCTGAGTGAGACCGTCTGTTCCTGTGTGCTACTACCAGTGGTGTTTTGCCTACAAGGTAGCGTAGACAGCAGAAACATGGAACAAAATAACAGCGACTGATTGTATGGAAGAACCCAGCAGGCCTGTTTATATGCACAACTGATGATATATTTGCTGTTCGTCTTTTGGCTGCTCCAGGTTTATGGATCCAGTACAGATCTGCATTTGGATTTGGCACAAGCTTTACACCGGATGCCTCTCCTGATGCAATTCAAGCTGTACACTGAGAAACACACAGACTCTGCTCTTCCCAAATTGTTTTCCATCCAAACTACTTATCAGGATCTACTCTACCTGACTTCTGAGGTCTGACCAACAACCATTATGTCCTCTTGAAGACATAGGACTGGAATTATTCTGCACATCTTCATAGAGTGCACAGCATTTTCTGGAGTATAAGACAGTTTTTTTCCCTAGTTTGGGAGGCCCTGTGACTTATACAGTAGTGTTCAGAATAATAGTAGTGCTATGTGATTAAAAAGATTAATCCAGGTTTTGAGTATATTTCTTATTGTTACATGGGAAACAAGGTACCAGTAGATTCTCACAAATCCAACAAGACCAAGCATCCATGATATGCACACTCTTAAGGATATGAAATTGGGCTATTAGTAAAAAAAAGTAGAAAAGGGGGTGTTCACAATAATAGTAGCATCTGCTGTTGACGCTACAAACTCAAAACTATTATGTTCAAACTGCTTTTTTAGCAATCCTGTGAATCACTAAACTAGTATTTAGTTATATAACCACAGTTTTTCATGATTTCTTCACATCTGGGAGGCATTAATTTTGTTGGTTTGGAACCAAGATTTTGCTCGTTTACTAGTGTGCTTGGGGTCATTGTCTTGTTGAAACACCCATTTCAAGGGCATGTCCTCTTCAGCATAAGGCAACATGACCTCTTCAAGTATTTTGACATATCCAAACTGATCCATGATACCTGGTATGCGATATATAGGCCCAACACCATAGTAGGAGAAACATGCCCATATCATGATGCTTGCACCACCATCACTGTGAACTGTGGCTTGAATTCAGAGTTTGGGGGTCGTCTCACAAACTGTCTGTGGCCCTTGGACCCAAAAAGAACAATTTTACACTCATCAGTCCACAAAATATTCCTCCATTTCTCATTAGGCCAGTTGATGTGTTCTTTGGCAAATTGTAACCTCTTCTGCACATGTCTTTTATTTAACAGAGGGACTTTGCAGGGGATTCTTGCAAATAAATTAGCTTCACACAGGCATCTTCTAACTGTCACAGCACTTACAGGTAACTCCAGATTGTCTTTGATCATCCTGGAGCTGATCAATGGGTGAGCCTTTGCCATTCTGGTTATTCTTCTATCCATTTTGATGGTTGTTTTCTGTTTTCTTCCACGCGTCTGTTTTTATTTGTCCATTTTAAAGCATTGGAGATCATTGTAGATGAACAGCCTATAATTTTTTGCACCTGCGTATAAGTTTTCCCCTCTCCAATCAACTTTTTAATCAAACTACACTGTTCTTCTGAACAATGTCTTGAACGTCCCATTTTCCTCAGGCTTTCAAAGAGAAAAGCATGTTCAACAGGTGCTGGCTTCATCCTTAAATAGGGACACCTGATTCACACCAGTTTGTTCCACAAAATTGCCAAACTCACTGACTGAATGCCACACTACTATTATTGTGAAACCCCCTTTTCTACTTTTTTTTTTATTATTAATAGCCCAATTTCATAGCCTGTAGAGTGTGCATATCATGAATGCTTGGTCTTGTTAGATTTGTGAGAATCTACTGAATCTACTGGTACCTTGTATCTTCTATCGTCACGATAGAAGTTGTGTGAAAAGACTATTTTCCAATATTAGCAAGATGACAAAAATATAATACAGCATGTCACAAGGATTAGAATACGGTGTTGTTCCTTTTCAATAAGACCACATATTTTCATTGGACTGTTACTGTTCTCTCTCTGCATTTATCAACATTTGACTTTAGCATTTTGTACTTTTATGACAACTGACAGTGTCTTAAAATAAACTAAAGCAAAGCTGCATCTACTGTTCATTAAGTCATCAATAGGGTTTAAATTAGATTATTATTCACTTCTATAAATACGAAACACAATAACAGATTTTTCCATCCAGTTCCTGATGTCAGCATTTCTGGGACACTCACAACTTAAGTGTTGTGCAAAACTACTCACAAACATTTTTCACATCAATATCTGACTTCTATGAGCATGTTAAATGTGTCGTATTTTCTTCCACATGGCTATTTCACACACACACTTAACAGAAGAAACCACAAAATGCAGATTTAGCACGCTAACATCACGTTTGCATGGAGACAGTTTGAAGTAAATTCATCCCAAAGAGAGTTTGATTTGTGTGAAATAATTTGAATAACATAACAATCAAAGACTTGACATGAGTGTTAGCTTTTAAGTATAAATGATTTAAACATGTTGGGGCGGCGTTTTGGTCCTTTTGGTCGAACCAGCCCCATTTGAATATTTTCATGATGAACTTTAGTTTCCCGCAGCAGAACAACGTTTCATCCATTTCCTTTGTCGTTTCAACACAAGAGTTGATGGTAAAATCTGTAACGGTGTCTCTCATTCGCTGCTGTGGTCGAGCGGCACCGCGCAACATTATCCTTCAGTCTTAGATCAGGATGTGAAAATATGAGACTTAATATCCACTGTGATGTCTCAAAGACGTTTCCAAACAATTTTACAAATACAAACCACAGACTAAATCCAACGCGCAGCAGGAAAACAAAAATAACCCTCCTCCTTCTTCTGAATTTGTTGGTGGTTTGCAAACCAACATGGTGCATTACCGCCACCAACTGTTTGGGTGTGGAACATTAATGGATTCTGACCTATGCTATCAAAAATAACCTGGAAACGTTCACCACATAAGTAAAAACCCGGATTTCTGGGAATTTCTGGAAAACTTTCATCACTGTGACCTCTTGGTCTCTCACTCACACACATACACATATAGATATATATAGATATATATAGATATATAGAAGGTCTATTAGGTAATAAACCGACCCTTTTTTTTTTTTTTTAACTATATGGATTTGAATGACGTGCGATTACACCAATCATGCTTGAACCCTCGTGCGCATGCGTGAGTTTTTTCACGCGTGTCGGTGACGTCATTGGCCTGTGGGCAGGCCTTGAGTGAGGAGTGCTCCACCCCACCCGTCGGAATCTCTTTGTCTGAATAGCCGCTGCGGACGGCGCGCGTTGCTTTATCAACATTTTTCTGGACCTGTGAGGAATATCCGAGTGGACACTATTCGAGAAATTAAGCTGGTTTTCGGTGAAAAGTTTAACGGCTGATGAGAGATTATGGGGTGTTTCTGTCGCTGTAAGGACTTCCCACGGAGCAGGACGTCGTGCAGCGCTTCCAGGCACCGTCGTCGGCCTGTTTCGAGCTGAAAACATCCTAATTTAAGGCTTAATTTACCCAGGACGTCGTGAGAGAACAGAGAAGATTCAGAAGAGGCCGGCATGAGGACTTTATGCGGACATTCCACTGTTTAAGGACATTTTGTAATGAAAGACGTGCACGCAAATTCGCCGAGTCGTTTCCATGACGACTCGGCGAATCTGTGTGCGCCGCGACAGGAAAAACACCTCCGTGTTGAAAACCATTTGTAAAATTCAGGCGGCTTTTGATGGCTTTCAACAAGTGAGTAACTGAGAAATTGTTTAACAGCTTGGGCATGTTCCAACTTGCCCGTTAAGGTTTCCAATGGAGGTGTTTTTCCTGTCGCGACCCCCCGCGGTCTGGTCCGGCCCGACATGCGACTCTGCCCGCACGTTCTTTCATTACAAAATGTCCGTTAACAATGGAATGTCCGAATAAACTCCTCAAGCCGACTTCTTCTGAAGGTTCTCTGATCTCTGACGACTTACTGGGTCAACAGAACCTGAAATGTGGAAGTTTTCAACTTGAAACGGCGAGACACTGCCGCCTCGAAGTGCAGATCGCCGTCAGGCGCCGTGGGCCGTCCTTACGGCGACACTACCAGACCAAAATCTCTCATCAGCCGTTAACATTTTTACCGAAAACCAGCTGAATTTATCGAATGGTGTCCACTCAGTTGTGCCTTACAGTTTTGAAAAAAGTTTGATCACACAAAGCAGCAGTCTGAGCCATTCCTAAACAATGAAAAAAACTACGAGAGGGTGGGCGACTCCTCACTCAGACTGCCCACAGGCGAATGATGTAACCGACAGGCGTGAAAAAACTCTTGCATGCCCACGAGGGTTCAAGCATGTCTGAAGTAATCACACGTGATTCAAATCCATATGGTTTTTGAAAAAAATAATAAGGTCGGATACTTTTCTAATAGACCTCGTATATAGATAGATAGATAATCTATTTGCCACAGCCAGGCAACACATGCTCCTTCCAGTGGAGTCATCAACACTGAGGTACCTGTGTGCTGGGTCATGCCCAGTGACACATACCACATAGGCAAAAATGTTAAAGCTGACATTCCTTCAGAATGCAAGTGATACTTCCAGTCACAGTCTCCCTACATAACCATGCATTTGAGACAGTCATTCCACCAGTACACAAGATCCCTCAGAAAAAAACTAGTACCAAAGGACATCCAGTCCTGCACCAGTCTTTGTTTCCAACTTTGCAATTAACTGTACCAATATGGAATTGCATGCCCATAAAGGACACATCAGAGTGTTGCATTGGAAGTTCTACACAGTATAATAAAGAAAAATTCTACTCTCATTTGGCTCAAAACTGATTCTTAATTTAATGACTGAACAGTGTTTTCCTTACTTGTTCTTATTTTTCTGGTGAGCACCGCGTTGAAGTCTGCTGTATCAATCTCCCATGCCAAAATAGGCTTTGGGTTGCTGGCAGTTACATCTTCCATGTCACAGTCCCTGTCTGGGCCCACATGCGCACCTGCAAGCTGCCCAGTGGTGAAGTCCTCTGACAGTTTGGGCTTCACAAGCGGGGGACCGTCATTGTGCTTGTCAGTGTCCACGTTCCTGGCTGTACTGGAGAGACAGTACACTGAAGCAGCCTGATTGAGAAGAGCATAATCAGAGCAGACTGTGTAGAACTTCTCACGGGAGTGTGTGACCGGGCAGGTCCAGGGCAGGTGGAGCTCGGCACTCGAAGCCCGTCGTGCTCTTGCAGGCTCCTGGATTATGGAGCTGAGCAGAGTACATTCCTCCTGTCCACCAGTGGACCGCTGAATGTCTGATGGCCCCAAAAAGTTTGACCCTTGACCTTCTGACATGTTAGGCATTGAGCAGGTGAGTGGCTGGTGAAGTGATGATGTCTGTTCTGGAGATGAAAGGAACCACTTTTTAGCAGCGGTACAGAGAAACAACCAAGATACATATGCACTAGCGCTTGTAGAGACTGTGCTGCCTGTAGCCTTTAAATATAAGTTAAAAAACTGTGCGATCCACACATTTTGAAGCAGTTGGTAACATAGTGCTGCCCCAATTTACACAACACATGATGTCGTCTTTTTGAGACGACACAACATTTTGAAACACAGGTGTGTAGATGGTTTGAAACATTCAGGAGCACTGCATCAAGTTAGCGATCACTAATCTACAATAAAGATTAAAGTTTTTTTTAAGATATAGAGCACTGTAACTGATGTCAGAATTATAGGGGTGACCAACCTTTTTGGCAAGTAAACAATAGATAACAGAAGTGCACGTTCTACTCTCCGATGGTGAAAGCTAACGAAAACATCACAAAACTTCACGAAACGCCCATGAGATATCTATGAACTCAGCAGTGAAGCACCATCGGGGTACAAGATGAACATGACATTAATTGGTGAAGATCCATATAAAATGCCTTCATCTGTGTGGTCAGAGTGAGAGTTCACTTCAGAGTGTTATGTACATGGGCATCATGAATTATTTATTATTTTCACCTTGACCCATCACAGGACTTGAAAAACTACAAAAGCTTGGATGTCAGTTTATTTGTGGCTGGGTGAGAGAAAAATGGCACAAATCATGGAGGACAAATGGGAAAGTAACGCTGTTGGCACATCCACAGTGCACGGATTATCTTTGTTATTTCTCCCATATTAATGTTTCCTGCTGCTCTGCAACACATGCAGGTAAAATACATGTTAAATAAGTTTCATACCAAAGTAAACTTGCTTTAATAACGGTCAATGTTAAATCTCAAATGTGGGAGTTCACGCTTTTACCAATGTTCACGTGCTGTTTGGCTTTAAATGATCGTTAATTAACAGCCTTACGGATCTCTGACAGGTCTAAAAGTTTAAAAATGTTTGATTCATGATGTTTGTCTTCCAGATTTTAATATTCAATGGACATGGTTAAAAATTAAATGGTCTTGGATCCAATAATATAATTATTAAAGGTGTCATATTGTGGAAAGTCGCCTTTTACACTTGGCAGTTTTTCCACAAGCTTCAGCCTGATTCCTTATCATCTTTGGCAATGTATAGTAATGCAGGTCCGTCTCTCTGTCTGACTATTGCAGCCGATGACACAGTAAAGGGCCTTTCACACCGAACGCATCATTTGATCATTTTGACAGATTTACTTGTGCTTGAACATGTTCGACGCAGCAAGGTGGGGGGGGGGGGGGGGGAGATTTCTACATCACTATTTGGCTTTTCAAGGGCCCAGTGAACAAGCATGACAATCGCCATCTTGGATTTGCATCAGGAAAAAGTGAAACAGTCTGTCAGTCATTATCACAATAATAAGAGAAAAAAGCAGATGAACGAGTGATGGACATCACCCTGCTGGAAGTTTTTTCCAGAGGCTGTTCAGAGTGAGGCCGAGCCGAGGGGGAACTCATCAGACGGGGGGACGATCAGATTGTGACACCAGTGTTCAGACCACAGACCCAGGCAGAGTGAGACACAGCAACCAGTGTTATGGAGCAGACCCATTCAAACCAAAATTCTTCACTTTTGGATATATACAAACAACCAGTTTGAGCAACGGAGCTTCTGAAAATTTGTCTGAGGTGAGAGTAATTAAACAGAAAATGTGACATTAGTACACCACTGAAGTTTTATCCGTTAGCTTAGCCTTTAGCTCCAGAATCACTCAGTCGAGCTGAGTCAAGGTTTTATATTTTTAAATTGTTCAATCTATTTTTATTTTTTCAAAATAAAGCTACACAGTTTTTGAAATTGTTACTGCTGTGATTCTTCATTTGGCCCACATCAGAAACATTCCAACATTTGCTGTGCAGAGAACCTTGTAAATACAGATGCAATTCAAAAACTTCCAGTCATGGAACTGAGCACCAAAACCTGAAGTCCAGATGGAAGAAGAGAACATCTCTACTCTTCAAAATATGAGAAAACTGTCTCCAAAAACTCAAGTAAGTCAAAGCTGCAGATGAGAACTTCATCTGGTTAAATGTCCTGAGAGTCCAGCTCACCTGTCATCTCTGAGAACTCACACCTGCTGCTACACTTCTAAATAAAACAAAGGCTCTTTAAAGATCAACTATTTTATTACCTGAAAAAGCTGTTTCATTTAACATTTTAAGATTAAATGAATGAATCACTAAACATGTCCATGAAGTCAACATTCAGTCAAAAAGACATTTGGATAAGTAGAAGCCCCACCCCTACTGACCACATTTAGAAAGCATTCACAATCACTAGAACAGTCAAATTCATATTTTAGCTATTACTCTGTCCTGATTACAACATTAAAAGCAACTGCATAGTCAATGAGGATGTAATTAAATGTTGAAATGACTGAATTAAAAAATTATTTCATCATGCGGTTTATGTCACATTGAGAAATCCTAATTGGGCAGCGCAGTCTCAAAAACATGGTGCTTCTCATTGAAAATAATGGGTTTTAGAGCGATGTGTGACATGTTTAATGCCGCCAACACGATCAGTATGAAAGGCCCTTAATTTACCATGACAGCATTTCAATGCCAAGAATACATGCTGATTAAACAGAAGGCATAGTGGAGTACCGCCGAGATGCCTGACTTCCGGTGTCGCAGACCGAATGGTCCCCCCCTAAAAATTGGTCCGCCCTGCCTCCAATGCGCATGTGTCATTTCGGAGCTCAGCAGCTCATCTGAGACGGAGTCTCTTCACCCAAAGCGATCAAAGGGAATATTGTGATTATTAACCATCAGATGACAAGGTAAAACCTCTTAAATCATTCTAAAGCTAGTTTTAAGCAGAAACAAGGCCATTTTAAGCAGAAACAAGGTGATAATCGGTGACGCTTTGAAATGACGGAGGTGCAGTGAATGCAGCAGGAGCGGCGCCTCATGGCTGCTGCGCTCTGATCGCAAGGCAATAATGGGTGAAATACTGCCACACGCACAGTAAACACAATAACAGGCTGTGCAGAAGAATGCTTCTTGTGGAGGAATTTGTCATCTTGCCCACCTATGGTGAAGGAACAGGCATACTTCACATTGGTATGGGCACACTTAGAGTATGCAAGTGCTTCCTGGAAGGCTAAGCTTGAGATGGTCCAGCACTAAGCAGCCAGATTCGTTTGTAACGAATACAGGAGGGAACCAGGGATTGTTACCAACCTTTATCGCACTCTGGAGTGGCAGCCACTGGAGCATACGAGGGAAGTTAGGCAGCTTGTTATGCTAAACAGGATAATCAACAAACAAGCTGCAGTGCCCCTGCCAACGTATATTTTGCCTGCTACCCGTGCTGGGAGGAGGAAGCAGAACTTCATCCAACTCATAGCATCAACTGACCAGTGCTAGCAGAGCTTCTTTCCATGGACAATTGTTGTTTGGAACCAATTACCGGCCAATATTCGATCATTGCTCCTAGAGGAGTTTAAGTCTGATGTTGCTTCAGTTCTCCTGGCATCACAGTCCTAGAACTGGACTGCAGTTTTTAGCCATTTTAGGTTGTATATGTGATTTTAAATTGTACTTTGTGTTTTTTTGTTTTTGTTTTGCCGAATGTAGGGAGATGTTGCCACCTTTGGGTGCTCAGTGTGATGTCCACCTGCAGTTACTGAGGATGGCTGTAGATGCAGATGTAGAAGGCAGGGCGGACCGATTTTTAGGGGGACCGTTCGGCCTGTGACATCACGTGAAAACACCGTCTCCAGAGTCTGGCTGGGAAGAACTCCCTCACTCACCCACTCATCTACTGCTCTTACCCCGAGTGCAGGAAAAAATAAGAGGGAGATTCTCAGAGAATATGTAGTTTTTAAATTCTTCACCTTGAACGTCATTACGCCCCCTGACAACGGAATGAATTTACCGTTTAATAAGGAATTAGCTAGTTAGCTTACGTTAACGTTTTACCTGGACACGCCCAGCTGTTACGTCGTATTTACGGCGGGTTCTGTCAGCTCCAGTCAGGGTCCGTATTGGACAAAGCGTCTTGTTATTCATACACCAATCAATGCAGATAAACATTAGCAGAGATAAATGTTCAATCAGAATTACTGTGAAACGGCGACCTCCTAGATGGAGTACAGCAATGACGGAACCTACCATTCTGCGCAAGAAGCGGGGGTTTCTGAAAAAAACTAAAACACTAAAAGGGGTGTTTAACGCAACAACACGAAATTATACAGCCATACCACTTATAGTAATTATTTACATTATTCTGCACGGCCTTTTATTGTGTTAAAGTAGATATATAAAAAAAATCGTTCGCTTTCAACATGAGTACAACCCAATTTTGGTTTAACCCCAAAGTGACCTTAAAGAAACCAATCAGTGGAGCAAATGCAGTGACCCTTAAACTTTAAGACGGAGTGCAGGTGAGAGACTCACTTTATTTAAAAAAAAATTTAGTTTAGCGAAACAGACGTTATTTTGGGTGAATAACTGCCCACGCAAATGTGTGGAAGAGATAGTAGTTTGAGGAAAAAAATAACACCTGAGTTATAGTAGCCGAAGAGAAATATTCATTTCATTATGAGATACAAGGTGAACCAAAGGGCGAAGCTATGGCGGTTTTTAAAAATTGACGATAGATGGAGCTGAGGCAGAGATGTCGCATATACAGTCTATGATAGAAAAGCATCAACGCATAAACAGTAATGGGACATACAGCTCCTTTTAGTGGTATTTTCGTCCACCATCTTGGGTCAGGGATCGCCACGTTACTGTTTAGTCTTGTTGGCTGTTTATACCACACATAGCGCCCCTTCCCGTTTCATCCCGAATCGCAAATCGTAACGCGTTTGTTATGGAGCTAAATCAAGGCCAAGTTTTGTAATTTGAAAATAAAAAAAGATTAAAAAAATACATTTTCAAACTGAAAATTCAGTGTTTGTTCTTGACTTTTTAAATCATTTAAAAAGTATTATTAAAATAAAAATAAGTGTAAGAAATATATTTTTCAGTTTAAATATACTTTTGATTCAGCTCTGTAATTATTTTGATCAAATTTATTTTCATTTTTTACTCTGAAATATATATATTAACATGTGATGTGTCATTGTTATCACTTGCAGGATTAAATTTTTCAGAATCAAATCAAATCTTTTTGGTTTCATATTTCTTTTTTCACCTTCAGATCTTATTTTTTCAGTTTCAATCTTTTGGCTCCTTCTGGCGTGGGAGGGCGTGGCTTCGATTGGGAGGGGCGTGGAATTGTGAGTGACAGCAGAGCAAACAGTCCTCACATGATGTTGCTTTCAGGAAACGTGGGTACTTTGATAGATAATGAGTCAAGGGGAAGGGTTTCGGTCCTCCCGATAACCTTCATAGTAGAGGTGGGCGATACCGGGAATTTTGGTATTGATCCGATACCAAGTAAATACAGGCCCAGTATTGCCGATATCGATACTGATACCCATTTTTCATATTTAAGCTTCATAGATCCAAAGGATCCAAAAGACCTAGGATAGAATTTCACCAAACATTGTGTACGTGACAACAAAATACTTTATTATCACAATCAACATTTTTGTTTAAAAAATATCACTCAGCACAACTTAAAACAAAATCTCCTGAGGTAGAGGGTTGACAAACCACAATACAAGGGCGCGCTACTCCGTGTTGTATGACAGCGCAGCGCTGCTCTTACAGACAGAGAGTAGACTTTGATGAATCTGTGTGCGCAGCAGTCAGTGCGTGCGGGAGAGAAAAAAGCTTGAGTATCGATCTTTTTACACGAGGATCATTCAGTATCAATACCAGCGTTGGTATCGATATTAGGATCGATCCACCTACCTCTACTTCATAGCAGTCTGCACCAGACTGCTATGAAGGTTTGATTTTCGCTGAACCGATAAGTTTCCATACCATGCTGCCATCCCATATCTAATGATGCTCTCCAACACTGCCCGATAAAATAAAAGCATAACTTCCTGGTAAACACCAAACACCCAAAGTCGACGTAAAAAACCATAGTCTTTGCTGTAAGCGTGCACACAAGTGATCAGTATGGGTTTACGGGCTAAAAAGATAATCTAATTGAACACCTAGATATCTATAAGAGCTTACCTGGCAGATTATTTTATCATGAACTACAACTGGAGTAAAAGTGAGTGAGTAAAAACAGCTGAATATCACTTCATCACCATCACTTCATAAAATAAAATAACTTCTCAAGACCAAGCTGCAGAAAACGAGGCAGGTAGGCTGACAAAATCCAAGTGAGGTTTGTGATTCAATGATCAGATCATTGTAGCAGCATTGATTTGCATCACGCATGCGTGATTCATTTGCACTTTAAAGGCAGAGGAGTGTAGTTCTGTCCGTTCTAGTCCCAGTGCTTTGCAGCTGCCGCGGGGCACACTATGTACTGACCGCTTGTGACTGCTTAGGGGCGACAGCACCCACTGCCACTCGGTGAGAACAGAAAATGGAGATCAATACATGCGTTCACTTTTGAGTCGCCCAACACTAGAAGAGTCTCCAATGGTGCCAGAAAAAGTAGCGAGATTTGCCGCTTTTGAGAAAATAAGTCACCAAGAGGGTTTGGAAAGCTGCCAGATTGGGCAAGAAAGTCACCAAGTTGGCAACATTACTTTATAAGCCTGCCAGTCGCCAGGTCTGCACTTTAAAAGCTTGCCTGATAGGAGGTATGCTGGAGTAAGCAGTTTCATCCTGTTTTTGCACTTTTTCTGGATCGTAATCGAACAGTGCCCTGTGGTGGAATAGTCTCTTTTGGCTTCTCAGATGATACTAATGTTGTTCCAGTGTCATTCAGAGTAGGGAAATATGTTGTGTGTGATCAATTTCTTAATAGAAATGTACTTATTTATAAAAATAAACCTCGCATTTAAGTTTAAATAGATTAATTCATTTAAAAGTTCTGAAAAATTACACAAGTCCTTATAAAGATTCCTTTTTATTTTACTAAAATTAACTTGCCTGTTACTTTACTTTTCATTTAATCCAAACTGAAAACTATTTGATGAAAAGAAAGTAATTAAGAAATTTATTTTACTTGAACTCTGCTCAGTTTTAATGTTTTGTTGCACATAAATCATAATTACTTTAGACTAATTTATAAACATATTAATACATTTTTTTATATAGGGAGAATCAAGAGTGTCTCAGACATACAAATAAAGGAACTAATAATTGTATTAATCTGCATATTATCCAATTAGCATTTAGAATGTGACAGGAAGGAAGTTTTATTTTCCAGAAAAGGATGTCGAAGAAGCTGGTGATCATTGACACGGACTGCGGCATAGATGACGCTCAGGCTATAATGATGGCCCTAGCCGCACCAAACATTCAGATCCTTGGCATTACCTGTGTTTTTGGGAATGCAGCAATAGACGATGTGTGCCAGAATGTGTTGAAGGTGCTCTCAGTGTGCGAGCGCCAGCAAGTAAGTTCACTTAACTTACAGCGCATCTGGAAAGTATTTACAGCACTTCACTTCTTCCACATTTTGCTATTTTACAGCCTTATTCCAAAATGGATGAAATTCATTTTTCCCCTCAAAATTCAACATACAATGCCCCATAATGACAATGTTAAAAAAGTTTGAGTTTTTTTTTTGGAATAATAATAATAAAAAAAAAAAAAAAAATCACAGGTACATAAATATTCACAGCCTTTGCCATGAAGCTCAAAATTGAGCTCAGGTGCATCCTGTTTCCACTGATCATCCTTGAGATGTTTCTACAGCTTAATTGGAGTCCACCTGGGGTAAATTCAGTTGCTTTGACATGATTTTGAAAGACACACACCTGTCTACATCACCTATCATACCCCACAGTTGACAGTGCATGTCAAAGCAGCAAACCAAGCATGAAGTCAAAGGAATTGTCTGTAGACCTCCAAGACAGGATTGTCTCAAGGCACAAATCTGGGGAAGCGTACAGAAACATTTCTGCTGCTTTGAAGGTCCCACAGTGGCCTCAATCTTCTGTGGAAGAAGTTCAAATCAAGTTCAAGTTTATTCAGTTCAAGGAAAGAAGTTTGCAACAAAATAAATCCACTAGGACTCTTCCTTAAGCTGGCCACCTGTTTAAACTGTGATTGGGGGAGAAGGGCCTTAGTCAGGGAGGTGACCAACAACCTGATGGTCATTCTGTCAGAGCTCCAGCATTCCTCTGGTGGATTGCTATAGAGATGGTTGTGATTCTGGAAGGTTCTCTCTCCACAATCAGGCTTGTATGGTAGAGTGGCCAGATGGCAGCCACTCCTTATAGGCCATGGGCCAGTATGGTCCCACGTGAACCCCCCTGCAACACTATAAATTTGGTATCATTAGAAAGCTTAGGATGTCTAGATTACAAAAATAACTGGTAACAGTAAAATTACTGGGCCTCACTATGACAGCTTTGGATAACTACACTGTCATTGACCATCCTATTACAGAATACAAAACTGTCAAAGAATGACTGTGAGTAGCAGAAGAAACCGCACATGAATGAGGTCAAGAGTATGTCATTACCCTCTGATCTGAACAAGAATGCTGTGCACATAATTCAAAATGTAGTCAAATCTATATAAAGACAGCTTTCATGTGGTGTGTTATGTGTCCCATTTGCCTAAAAGATGATGATTTGGTAACTCTTAATGTTGTGTGGGAAAAAAATATCAGATGTCATTATCAGACATGTTCATTTGGCTAGGGTAGGTCAATAAAAATGCTCATGTCATAGTGAGGCCCAGTTCTTTTTTTTTTTTTTACTGTTACCAGTTATTTTTGTAATCTAGACATCCTAAGCTTCAAATGATACAGAATTTATAGCATTGATTGATGTTGTGTGTGTGTGTGTGTGTGTGTGTGCTGGCCCACGGCCAATTAGGAAAAAGCACATGGCAGCCCGCCTGCAGTTTACCCAAAAGCACCTGAAGGACTCAGATCACGAGAAACAAAATTCTCTGGTCTGATGACACAAAGATTGAACTCTTTGGCGTGAATGCCAGACATCATGTTTGGAGGAAACCAGGCACCATCTCTACAGTGAAGCATGGTGGTGGCAGCATCATGTTGTATGGATATTTTTCAGTGGCAGGAATTGGGAGACTAGTCAGGATTGAGGGAACGATGAATACAGCAATGTACAGAGACATCCTGGATGAAAACCTGCTCCAGAGCACTCTTGACCTCAGACTGGGGCGATGGAGGAAACCAGGCACCATGCGTACAGTGAAGCATGATGGTGGCAGCATCATGCTGTGGGATGTTTTTCAGTGACGGGAACTGGGAGACTAGTCAGGATTGAGGGAAAGATTAATACAGCAATGTACGGAGACATCCGGGAAGAAAACCTGCTCCAGAGCGCTCTTGACCTCAGACTGGGACAACGGTTCATCTTTCAGCAGGACAATGACCCTAAGCACACAGACAAGATGTCAAAGGAGTGGCTTCAGGACAACTCTGTGATTGTCCTTAAGTGACCCAGCCAAAGACCAGACCTGAATCAGATTGAACATCTCTGGAGACATCCAAAAATGGCTGTGCACAGACGCCGCCCCCCCCCTTCAACCTGATGGAGCTTGAGAGGTGTAATCTGATAATATTAGGTCATTTTTTTGGCCAAGGTCAGAAAAAATTAGTAGAAATCTGAAAATTGCTGGATGCAATCCTTTAACCGTCCTAAACAACATACTGAAAGTCCCCATGAGCCCCCATCGTAGGACGTCATGATGCCATGAGTGTCATGGATAGGGTTGGGTATCAAGAACCGGTTGTTTCCGGGTATCGTTAAGAAATGATTCGATCCACTGACATCAATAGCCTTTTTGTTTAACGATTCCCTTATCGGTCCTTCAGAGCGGCCGTTGTTTTTTTGGGGGGTGTTTGTCAGGAAAATGATCATGTCTCTACGTCTACCCCTGCAGGGTCTGTAATCAACCATTTCTGCAGCGTGGCTCTTCTTTGAAGCTTGAAGCAGTGAAGCATTATCCGACCCGCTGCTTCGTGGTTCTTTATTTCGCTTTATCTTCATTTTTCCCCTCTAAAACCAAAGAGCACATGTCTGAGAGTAACATTTACCTTTTTATGGTAAACCAACTTATGGTCTTCTGAAACAGTTGATAGATGTATTTTATAACTTAAAATGGGACCGATGCTAATGTGTTAGCATGTCTGGCATTTTCAATGTTAAAGTTAGCATTAAGCTGTTCGCATCTCAGCATGTTTGTGTGCATTTGTTTTCTGTATAATAACACTATGTAACAAATTTTTATTTTTGTTTTGTTCCTGGGTACACAGTGTGTTTTCCTAACCTGTTATGCCTTAAATAAATAGAAAATAGCTGTTATTCCACAGAAACTTTGCTTCTGTGATCAGGACAATGATATTTTGAAATTTGTCTGTTTTCAAGAATATTCTCAATTCGCCTTCACTAGTACTGAGTAGTCTTCTAGAATATTCTTTAACTTCTAGAACTGTCCAGAATTTTCTAGAAGTTTCCAGAATTATCTAGAAATTTCAAGAAACTTTTACAACTTTCTAGAATGTAAAAAAAAAAAAAAATCAAAGTTTGTGCTGAATGTAGTCATTTTTCCATAGACTTTAGACATAAGCAGAAGCCAGGAACAAAATTGTGTTACATAGTTTAATTAATGACTCAGTGTTTGTTGTTGTAAAAGAGTCAATGTATTAAAATTGTAAAAATTTAAAATTTATTTTTATTTATATATTAATAATAATACAGTCAGTTGCTTGGTACTTGGTACCAGTGGAAAGACTGATGTTTTGTCTACAAACGACCACAAGCTCGACCGGATTCAGTCATCCTTGTGATCAGCAGAGGAATCAAAACATTCCGTCTCCGTGGTGTGCGCGCTTTTTGTGACTCTCATTCCTGTAAGTTTGAAAGTAACGAACTCTATGAAGTAGCAAAGGTGAATTAGCCATTCGGTGTTGTTGGTTCTAGAGTGAGAAAATACTTACTTAATTGGGTAGAAAATGTCTGTTATGTCTTGCTGTTTAATTGCTGCACGCATTTATCTCTTACGCGAAAAATTGCCGGTTGTGGATCACTGAAGCAGCAGCCTCGTGTCAGTACTTGTGAGTCATGTGGACTTTGGGGCTCATCTCAACATCACGAATGGGCATGAATGTGGGGGCTTTTACTTTTTAATTCGGGAGAAATCTCACCTCCACACTTAATTTTTTTGTTAGTAAAAACGTATAACAGTGCCTTTCGAAACTAAGTAAATTTTCATTCAATAAGTATAATTTATATCATTTTGTGTTCAAAACACATTCTCGGGCACAGTGTGTATCATTCTGCATTAGAAGGGCACCAGCCAGATGCCAAGAATGAACCCAAAGTGACACAGAGTGTAGTGATCCAGAACTCGGTAAAGTGATCCATTTCCGGCAAATATTTGCACTACACATAACGTGGCTTCACACTAAGTACAAGGGCTACCCCATCCTGACTTTTTCACCTAGATAACGTCCAAATACCCAATACAACAATACCTAATAAAGGACATTCAGTTGCATTATGGCTCTGTATAGCTGGACTTTATAAAAGGTGATCCGGAACTGGGCAACTGTCTGTAGAAACAACAATAATAGTAATAATAACTAATAATGCTACAATACAATTTTAGAGAAAGAGAGAAAAAGAACCTGATAAAACAACAGAAAAGATATCTATGATAATGAACATAAATAAATGTTTCCTGTGAACACCGAGTGACACTTACGCCTCCACTTCATCTCTGTTTTATTTAAATTTAATGGCAATTTGTTTCGGTCAAATCATATTTTCAACGTGTTAATTTCTTCAGTGATTTCCTCCAGAACTATCTGCCAAGCTACAACCCCTGGCAATAATTATGGAATCACCGGCCTCGGAGGATGTTCATTCAGTTGTTTAATTTTGTAGAAAAAAGCAGATCACAAAACATGACACAAAACTAAAATCATTTCAAATGGCAACTTTCTGGCTTTAAGAAACACTATAAGAAATCAGGAAAAATAATTGTGGCAGTCAGTAACGGTTACTTTTTTAGACCAAGCAGAGGGGAAAAAAAATATGGACTCACTCAATTCTGAGGAATTGAAACAAAGGAGAGGATTATCAAACTCTTAAGAGGGTAAATCATCACACAATGTTGCAAAAGATGTTGGTTGTTCATAGACAGCTGTGTCTAAACTCTGGACCAAATACAAACATGGGAAGGTTGTTAAAGGCAAACATACTGGTAGACCAAGGAAGACAAAGCGTCAAGACAGAAAACTTAAAGCAATGTCTCAAAAATCGAAAATACACAACAAAACAAATGAGGAACAAATGGGAGGTAACTGGAGTCAACGTCTGTGACTGAACTGTAAGAAACCGCCTAAACGAAATGGGATTTACATACAGAAAAGCTAAACGAAAGCCATCATTAACACCTAAACAGAAAAAAACAAGGTTACAATGGGCTAAAGAAAAGCAATCATGGACTGTGGATGACTGGATGAAAGTCATATTCAGTGATGAATCTCGAATCTGCATTGGGCAAGGTGATGATGCTGGAACTTTTGTTTGGTGCCGTTCCAATGAGATTTATAAAGATGACTGCCTGAAGAGAACATGTAAATTTCCACAGTCATTGATGATATGGGGCTGCATGTCAGGTAAAGGCACTGGGGAGATGGCTGTCATTACATCATCAATAAATACACAAGTTTACGTTGACATTTTGGACACTTTTCTTATCCCATCAATTGAAAGGATTTTTGGGGATGATGAAATCATTTTTCAAGATGATAATGCATCTTGCCGTAGAGCAAAAACTGTGAAAACATTCCTTGCAAAAAGACACATAGGGTCAATGTCATGGCCTGCAAATAGTCCAGATCTTAATCCAATTGAAAATCTTTGGTGGAAGTTGAAGAAAATGGTCCATGACAAGGCTCCAACCTGCAAAGCTGATCTAGCAACTGCAATCAGAGAAAGTTGGAGCCAGATTGATGAAGAGTACTGTTTGTCACTCATTAAGTCCATGCCTCAGAGACTGCAAGCTGTTATAAAAGCCAGAGGTGGTGCAACAAAATACGAGTGATGTGTTGGAGCGTTCTTTTGTTTTTCATAATTCCATAATTTTTTCCTCAGAATTGAGTGATTCCATATTTTTTTCCCTCTGCTTGGTCTAAAAAAGTAACCGTTACTGACTGCCACAATTTTGTTTTTCCTGATTTCTTATAGTGTTTCTTAAAGCCAGAAAGTTGCCATTTGAAATGACTTTAGTTTTGTGTCATGTCTGTGATGTGCTTTTTTTTCTACAAAATTAAACAACTGAATGAACATCCTCCAAGGCCGGTGATTCCATAAGGTTTGCCAGTAGCTGTAGAAAACTGCTGCATCCTAGTAAGAGCAGAATACTACTGGAATGAATTTGAATAAGGAAAGTTGGGTTTTGGATGCTGCACTCACTGCAGTTTATTGTCTGGAATAGCCCGATTGCATTTCAGAGCTTCTAGAATTCAAACATTTTCACGTGGGTGGTGTTGGGGGTCATTTTGGGTTTCAGCTTTTTTTGTTTTCCACCACTTTCATCCCTAAATATGTCAATCATGAGTCACTTTTGTGTGGATTAAAGTCACTAACTGGGACTCCTGTCTTGCTGCGAGAAGGAAACGAGAATCGTCTTCCGTTCTGTTCACACAGCTTCAAATGCTGCGCAGCTCTCTGCCGAGTCAAGTTGGTATGATCCAGTCCAGTCGGAATTAATAACTTCAAAGCGGAACTCCGTTTAAATCAATTGACACCTCTTTCCAAACGGTGTAATACAAACTATCGATCAAAATGGTTTTTTCTCCCAAAATAAGACATCCTGCGCTGACATACAGCAGCTGGCTGAGCTCAGCGGTATGGAGATACATTCATGCCAAAATGTCAAAGGAAATGCTTTTGACAAAAACTACAGATTTTATTTTTATTCATGTCGAGTTTAAGGATCCAGTGATCAATTTCATATTTATTTACTTTAAGACTCAAAATGTTGACATAGAAAACCTGTAAAGCCTACTTTTAGCACACAGAAAATTCACAAGAGGTATCGATAAGGGAATCGGATCGATAAGCAGAATCGATAATGGCATTGATAAATAAAATCTTATCAGTACCCATCCTGTCATGGATGTCAAAATCAGTGTTTCACATGTTTATCATTTAATTATTTGCAGCGGTATATGCATCTTCATTGTTTGATAGACAGGGTTGCTTGAAAATGAAACATATATCAAGCAGACGCCGTGACGTCACTGGTTGTGAGCGATTGTGTGGCTGCAGTAAGTCAGGTGTGAGGCTGTAATTGCTGCCAAAGGTGTATGAAAGTATTGAGCAAAGGGTGTGAATACTTACGTACGCATGATTTCTTAGCTTTTTATTTTTAAAAAATTAGAAAAAATTAAAAACATCATGGGGTGTTATGAGTAGAAATTTTTAGGGGAAACAAATCTAATTCATTTTGGAATAAGGCTGTAACAATAATAAAATGTGGAAAAAGTGAAGCACTGAATATTCTCCAGATGCACTGTATATACAGAGAAAGACAATGTTTCATGCGCAACTGTGTTTCTGATTGCATCATGTCCAACAAAATGCTGCACCTACCTCAACAATATCCACAGATACCCGTGTTTAAAGGTTCTGCTGGTCCTCTTGTTGGAGCCAATAATTTGTTAAGTGACCACTTTGGAACAGATGGACTTGGGGATGTGATTAAAAACAAAGATTTACAGTGGGAGGAGAAAGTCCACAGAGAGCATGCAGTCAATGCACTGATCAGACTGGTGTCTGAAAACCAGAAGCAGGTGAGAAGTGCAAACGACCTCAGTCCTGTGTTCCTGCCCTCCTGAGTTCTGGTACTTAAAACAATTGTGTTTTGCAGGTTTCTTTGGTGGCTCTTGGCCCGCTCACAAATCTCGCACTGGCTGTTCGACTGGATCCAAGTTTTCCTCAAAAGCTTAAAGACTTGTACATTATGGGTGGAAACATGGAAGGTACTTCAGCTACACACATAAACTTGACTGGTCTCCCATTGCCAGGTGATACCCAAATGTCTACATTGTTGGTGCAGAATAAACAATGAAAATATCAAATATCCCATTGTGGCTTGAACACGTGTGTCGTCAGTATTAAAAGTAGCATGGTAGAACATGGTGAACAACTGGAAAAGTTTCAGCCATGTTTAAAAACATTTTATGACTTGGGGATAAGTTGTGATCAACAAAATGTGATTATTAAATTGATTCAGTCCAATGGTTAACTTATGTAAGGTGGGTGAAAGTGGAGTAGCAGGTACAACATGCAGTAATTGGGACCTACTGTTTCCTGAGCAGAAGCCCACAAAGAGCACATACCAAGCTCTTCAACAGAAGAGTTTTGAGATGTTAAAACATTTCAGCTTTTTGGAAAGGTGTGCGGAAAAATGTGAAAGTAGCATTTTCTGCAAAAATAATCTTATAATGGGAATTGTATGTACTCAGGTGTATTCAGTCATACACTATCATACTCTTATGTATTCATTATGAATTTGAGTACTCTAACAAATTAAAGTTTGCAGTGGGAAAGCACCCTTAGTCATCTTCAATGGGATTTTTTTTTTTTTTTTAGGAAAGGGGAATGTGACTTTATGTGCAGAGTTCAATTTTGCTACTGATCCAGAGTCTGCTTATATTGTGCTGGAAGAATTCCTCTGCCCTACATATGTTGCATCATGGGAATTTGCATGCAGGAATGCACTGATGTGGGTAAGCAGCAAGCCCATGAATAAATCCCTGTTCCCACTTTACTGGATATGCATCCAGGAAGGCCACGGTTTGAAACCTTTGAAGGTCCGGGAGGGTGTCCACAGTGAACTTGAAAATTTCCTCTTGCAAATGTTGATGTACTTTGGTAATCCGTGGTAATTTCATGGAGCCTGTAACATTGCTGTACTTGCTGTGACATCCCCATGAACTTTTCCAGAAGCGAGCAAAGTAGTGGTAAAGTTATACAATGGTTGTTTTTGCACATGTCACAAGACTGGTGTGATGTCATCAGCATTTATCACATTTGTGGCCTGTTTGACAGTTACTGACTGCAACCTTCTGATATATATCCATGGAAGTGACATTGGGACTTGAAGTTTGGAAACCCAGCACAATTGTTGCAAGTCAAAATTATTTCTTTAATTTGACAGGAGTTCTTTGAAGAACTGATCAATCAGGATGCACCTGCTGCGCAATTTATGAAGATGATAACTTCGAGATGCCCAGCTTACTCCAAAGAGGCTTTGGCAAATAAAAGAGATGTGTACTTTGGACCAGGCTTCGTCTCTTACGATTCCTATATAATGGCAGCCTGCATTGACGGCAGCGTGGTCACAGAGAGCATAGAGTGTCCCGTCCGTGTGGAGCTGCAGGGTTCGATCTCCAGAGGCATGATGGCACTCGATCGCACAAATAAACTGAAAAAGAGCCACAGCGTGTTCGTCCTGAGTAAATGTGATCTTGGCAAGTTCAGCCGGCTTCTCATGGAGTCCCTCAGACAACCTCATAAATAATGTGCCTCAGTGGATTGTTGGAGTTTGATTCGCTGAAGCAAATTGTATGAAATAAATTTTGCTAAAAAGAAAATGCTTTGCTGAAATCCTTTATTTAACTGACAAATAGAGGTAATGCACAGTACAAACCTCAAACTTAAGTACTGTTTGATCACCTGACCAATTTGTTTTCCTGGCTTGTTTCTTGTTGGGCAGAGCTCACTTAACGGGTACATGAAAGTTTAATTTTTTTGGCCTTGCAATTCTAAATAAAATATCAGGGCACAAAATAAAAGCCCAGTGCAATAAGAATTTGCAAATTTAACCTCTGAAACCAATTTTGACATGTCCCAACAGCAATAAAAACACCAATTTGTGAAAACAGAAGACGCGTGGATTAAAACTTTTTTGTTCCACCATTAATACTGAACTTCAGAGATTCTGTGCCATGCACCAAAATTTCAGAAGGACTGCAGCAGCTGTCAATTATCTGTAATGATAATACGTGCATTGGCATCAACATTTGTAAATCAAGGGCACCTGTTAAAACAAATCCAAATAAAAGTTTGCATTTCTGCCCTCATGAATAAAAAAACTGCAGTAAACTAAATACAGGGCTGGTAACCTACAAATTGTTACATTTCATGTAACGCTGCTTTCTGTTGGGAGTCTTAGTTAACATTGAGTCCATCACATTCTGTTTAAGTGCAGTCATGGCTGTTTAACTGCCATTGTCGGAAGAGCTTGGCCAAGGCTCAGAGCTCCGCCTGCTTAGAGTGGGGCGCCACATGCTCCACGGGTTGTAGGTTCGACTCATCTCAGTGTGAGCTGGAGTGGATGGGGCGGGACTGTTTGCTGTGTCAGTCAGGGTTGTTGTGGTGACAGATGGAGAAAAAGGATGCAAAGCTGCATCTGCACTTGTTGACCAAATGGAACTGCTGAAGGGAGTCGTCGTCGACCAGGGACTGCGAGTGTTTCCCAGGAGTGACTGGCAAAGAGAAAAAGCTTCACAATGGAATCACCACACTATCATTTGAGTAGTCTGTTTGTCCCACTGCTCCTCCCCAAGTCCTCTGGCTGATTTACACCAAACTCAATATGTGAATGACAGTCAACCCCACAAATCCCCAGAGTTTGTTTTGGCAAAGGTCAAAATGCTGATTTTTTTTTTTTTTTTACTGATGTTCACAAAGCTTGGCACACATATGGAAGTGGGTCCTGGAATTGCCCAATAAGGTCAAATTTGCCAAAAATCAGCCACTTGGAACAAGGTCAGGTCTGTCTGTTGACCTAATCAGCTCCTTTTTTTGATTTCTACCAAACTTTGTAAGTCAATAAAGGTTGACTCTGAAACTGCCCTTAAAATATTTATTCTCGTAAAGGTGAAGGAATTTGATTCGCAACTTGACTTTGTCCAAACGTGACAGTCATGTGGTCATATGTCATATGTGGTCTGTTAGAAAAGTATCGGACCTTTTTTATTTTTTTCAAAAACTATATGGATTTGATTCATATGTTTTTACGTCAGCCAAGCTTGAACCTTCGTGCGCATGCGTGAGTTTTTCCACGCCTGTCGGTTGCGTCATTCGCCTGTGGGCAGGCTTTGAGTGAACACTGCTCCACCCTTCTCGTCGTTGTTTCATTGCGAGGAAATGGTGGAATGATTTGGGCTTTTTTTCCCATCAGAATTTTTTCATAAACTGTTAGACAGGCAGCTGGAAACCATTCGAAAAATTTATCTGGCATTCAATGGAAATTTTACGGGCTTCACAGAGAATAAGGAGTGTTACTACAGCTTTAAGGACGGCCCACAATGGCGCTCGGCACGCCGCGCTCCGAGCCACCATCGAGAGGCAGAAACCACCACATAATTTCTAAACGGATGGGTGTGTGGAGCCGGGACCGTCGTGTGCAATTTCTCTGGTTATCACAAGAGCAGGACATCAGCCATTTTCCAGCAGATTTCACTTTTAACAAGAGATTTTGTCATGGAAAGCCGCGCGGAGGCTTTGCGTATCATGACCGATTCGCTGATGAAGAGAGACAAAGAAACACCTCCGTTTCGGAGTGTTAGAGGACAAGTTGGGACATGTCCAGCTCTCCACAATTTCTTTTATACTCACTCGACTGGTAAGCACTGAAAGCCGAGAGCTGGACATGTCCCAACTTGTCCTCTAACACTCCGAAACGGAGGTGTTCCTTTGTCTCGCTTCATCAGCGAATCGGTCGTGACGCGCGAAGCCTCCGCGCGGCTTTCCATGACAAAATCTCTTGTTAAAAGTGACATCTGCCGGAAAATGGCTGATGTCCTGCTCTTGTGATAACCAGAGAAATTGCACACGACGGTCCCGGCTCCACACAGCCATTCGTTTAGAAATGATGTGGTGGTTTCTGCCTCTCGTTGGCGGCGTGCCATGCGCCATTGTGGGGCGTCCTTAAAGCTGTAGTAACACTCATTCTCTGTGAAGCCCGTAAAATTTTCACCGAAAGCCAGATAATTTTTCGAATGGTTTCCAGCTGCCTGTCTAACAGTTTCTGAAAAAATTCTGATGGAAAAAAGCCCAAATCATTCCGCCATTTCCTCGCAATGAAACAGCGACGAGAGGGGTGGAGCAGTGTTCACTCAAAGCCTGCCCACAGGCGAATGACGCACCCGACAGGCGTGGAAAAACTCACGCATGCGCACGAAGGTTCAAGTTTGGCTGACGTAAAAACATATGAATCAAATCCATACAGTTTTTGAAAAAAATAAAAAGGTCAGTTACTTTTCTCACAGACCTCGTATGTTATTCATGCCCACGGGTTCTGTTACCCCGTTATAAAAAGGGGAAATGTGTATATCTGAAGAGGGCCTTACTGCAGTTGGGGCAGTTGGGGAGCTGGAGCTACTGGCCCAGGAGTGCAGAGAGTTACTGCTCGGGATATCCCATATGGAGGAGGGTACAGTGGTGAACTCAGGCCAGCTGTGCTGAGGCTCAGAAGACTTTGGAAAGTTCATGCCACTGAAAACTAAAACCAGCACATACATCACATAAAACCAGTTCCTCAACATTCCCGACTGTTTTTAATCCACCCTGTAAAGCATCACAGGTTACCTCCTGTAAGATTGAAGGAATTGTTGGGTCCAAATGCAGAGAACGAGTTGGCAGAACTGAAGTTTGGGCTGCTGGCTGTATCAATAGGACTCCACAATCCAGAGCTACAAAAGCCAAAATACTTTGAGATTTAGCAGTTCAATGTCAACATGCCATTTTGCATTTTGCAGACTTTACCTGTCAGAGCTATCACTTTCAACAGATGGCATGTGCGCAAGACACTTCCCTTGGTTCTCAGTTTTACCTGGGCCACCTAGGGGGTAAAAAAACAAAAAAACAATGCAATGTGATGTTGGCCATATCATGAGCGCATCAGGGTGATTCAGAAGCGTACTGTAGAATGGGTGTGTACTGGAGATGTGCAGATCAGCTTTAATGTCATCTAAATCCACTGCTAAAAATAAGTCACTCACCCGCACCAAAGACTTTCTCTGATTGAGATTTCCACCTGACCCCCCGATCATCATTACAATTATTCTGATTACCAATGGATTATTGAAGCCCCAGTTACACTGAGAGGAGACTGCACTGATGAGAAGCCTCCCACTGCACCCAGAAGTAGTTGGTGCAGAGCTGACAGTACATAAGTGCACCAGCCGTGAATATATGCACCTGTAGTGCTTCTGCGGCACCACTGTGGCAAGCTTCTTTGAACCCAGCAGTGGTGGGCACAGCTAACTAAAAAGTTAGCTTCGATAACAGCTAATCAGCTAACTGAAAAGTTGTCTTTTATGAAGTTAAACCGATAAACCACCAAAAAATAAATAAAAAAAAAAATTATTGAAAGCTACAGCTAACCCATAACTTTTAGTATTGTTTCCGGTACACTTGCAACTACAAACAAGCTGATTTTGAGTTTTAACACCATGATCACTTCCACAAACCCAAGCAAGGAGTCAGCACTGTCTTTGTGAGCCCTGCCCACTGCTGGAAGCTCCTGTTCACTATGCATTTTGCAGCAGTGCAGCAGCTGAGAGGAGCTAAGATCAGCATATAGCAGTTCTGCCGTGAGGCAGATGTCTTGGAAAATAAAGCAGTTTTGACTTATGGTTTTGATTTATAAATAAAATTAATCCGGATAGAATAACTCCATTAATGTCAATTCTGTCATGTACAAAGTTAAAATATAACATATATTTTAATTTTAAATAATGCACCAATTCTGAAGTTTTGTAACAAACACAGACAGATGCCAAAGGGATTATGGGTAAAATGAGCCTCCACTAACACTGACTGGTTGACTCATTCATTTTATGTAAAAAACATCATGTTAATGTGAGGTGTGTGTTGGTGTTTACATATAAATGTGCTTTTGTAAAATATTAAATTTTTGATTTGTTTAAAAAAAAAGCCATTTGCAAAAGCGAAAAGTTGTGATTAGACAACCGTATGATATAACCGGGGTCAAAATAAATAGAACACTGCCACCTGCTGACACCTAGATGCTTGGACTCTAACCCATAATCCTTTGCGCACCAGAGAGTTGCTGCGGTTTAAATAGCACAGACAGAATCCACGACAATTGTAAATTAACATTATACAACCAAAATGTACATTTTTATGCTTTTCATCCACTGCAGCAACTCTCTGGCATGCAAAGGATTATGGGATATCTCAAATACTGCCATGAACACTACTGGCCAGGAGATGGCAGCAGAGACCATGAAAACTTGCAGTACTGATGCGCGTAATTTAATAAACGCAAACTGAATTTCAGACATCTTATATACAGTGGGGAAAATAAGTATTTGACCCCCTGTCAGTTTTGCAGGTTTTCCCACCTACAAAGAATGGAGAGGTCTGTAATTTTTATCGTAAAAAAAAAAAATCCAGTAAATCACACTGTATGATTTTTAAATAATTAATTTGCATTTTATTGCATAAAATAAGTATTTGACTCCCTACCAACCAGCAAGAATTCTGGCTCTCACAGACCTGTTAATTTTTCTTTAAGAAGCACTCTTATTCTGCACTCTTTACCTGAATTAATTGCACCTGTTTGAACTTGTTACCTGTATAAAAGACACCTGTTCACACACTCAATCACACCCCAACCTGTCCACCATAGCCAAGAGCAAAGAGCTGTCTAAGGACACCAGGGACAAAACTGTAGACCTGCACAAGGCTGGGATGGACTACAGGACAATAGGCAAGCAGCTTGGTATAAGACAACAACTGTTATGATTATTTATTAGAAAGTGGAAGAAACATAAGATGACTGTCAATCTCCTTCGGTCTGGGATTCCATGCAAAATCTCACTTCGTGGCGTAAGGATGATTCTGAGAATGCTCACAACTACAAAGGAGGACCTGGTCAATGACCTGAAGAGAGCTGGGTCCACAGTCACAAAGATTACATTAGTAACACATGATGCTGTCATAGTTTAAAATCCTGCAGGGCAGCAAGGTCCCCCTGCTCAAGCCCAGCACATGTCCAGGCCCGTTTGAAGTTCACCAGTGACCATCTGGATGATCCAGAGGAGGCATGGGAGAAGGTCATGTGGTCAGATGAGACCAAAATAGAGCTTTTTGGAATCAACTGTACTTACCATGTTTAGAGGATGAGAACAACCCCAAGAAAACCATCACAACCACGAAGCATGGGGGTGGAAACATCATACTCTGGGGGTGCTCTTCTGCAAAGGGGACAGGACGACTGCAACGTATTGAAAGGAGGATGGATGGGGTCATGTATTGCGAGATTTTGGCAAACAACCTCCTTCCCTCAGTAAGAGCATTGAAGATGGGTCATGGCTGGGTCTTCCAGCATGACAATGACCCCAAACACACAGCCAGGGCAACTAAGGAGGGGCTCCGTAAGAAGCATTTCAAGGTCCTGGAGTGGCCTGGCCAGTCTCCAGACCTGAACTCAATAGAAAATCTTTGGAGGGAGCTGAAACTCCAAACCTGAAAGATTTGGAGAAGATCTGTATGGAGGAGTGGACCAAAATCCCTGTTGCGGTGTGTGAAAACTTGGTCAAGAACTACAGGAAATGTCTGACCTCTGTAATGCCAGACAAATGTTTCTGCACAATTGTTAAGCTTTGTTTTTCTAGGGGGTCAAATACTTATTTTATGCAATAAAATGCAAATTAATTATTTAAAAGTCATACAATGTGATTTACTGGATTTTTTTTTTAAGATTCTGTCTCTCACAGTTGAAGTGTACCTACGATAAAAATTACAGACCTCTCCATTCTTTGTAGGTGGGAAAACCTGCAAAACTGACAGGGGGTCAAATACTTATTTTCCCCACTGTATATTACTCTGGAACAAGGAGAACAGACAGTGTTTGACATAAGCAGGATGTTAAAAAGCAAACAGGAAGCGATTGCAGCTCACAATGATTCCAACTGAAAATAATGGATAAGCAACCTGGGCTTCTTCTGGCATTTTTACATAAAAAACAACGTCTATAAACCCAGAGAATATATTCATGAGAGTTTTAGGCACAATATACAAAGGGTTTAATGCTGTTATCCGTGTGGAGCCGTGTGGTGATTGATTTTCATCCTGCGTCCTATAGCCAACGCCCAATTTTTTTCCACTAACTGGAGCAAATGTGCAGATTATCTGCAGTGTCTTCAACTATATCCACGATCCACGCATCTATACTGTGCACACCCATATTCTCTGTGCAGTGCAGGAGAAAGACGGGAGCGGTGCAAAAATATGGTCTGTGCTCCATACAGATGTTCAGACAGAAAGTAAAACATTTTTATATTTCAGGCCATGACTGACAGCAGCTCAATCTTGGGCGTCATGGCAAATTCTGTGAATACTTATGTACATGTGATTTCTTAGTTGTTGTTTTTTTATTTATTTATTTATTTTTAATAAATTTGCAAAAATCTCAAACTTTTTTCACATTGTTATTGTGGGGTACTGCGTGTAGTATTTTGTGGAAAAATGACTTTCATTCTTTTTGGAATAAGGCTTAACCAGTGTTGCCACAGTTACTTTGAAAAACTAATTCAATTACTGATTACGCCTTGAAAAAGTAAGTTACTTTACTGATTAATCAATTTTAAATTTATATAACTAGTTACTTCATTAGTTACTTTCAGCAGCTGCCGACTCGTATTTAATTGACAGTACTGTAATGGTAAAACTTACCGTTACTAACCTACATTGTTTATAAATGTAACTAATACATGCTTTGTAATACTTTTCTAACATTTAAATTCTTTCTAAACATTTTAGTTGTTGAAATTATTATTATTATAAGTAGTATTAGTCCTAGTAATAGTATGAAAAAATGTCTTCAAAATCTCGGGTTGTTGTGGGGAGCTACCCCCCACCCACAATCTCTTCCCATATGGATTCACCCCTGACTTTCTGTTTGAGCAGAACACTGGATAACATTCATTTATACAGAAAACATGACCAGACTGAAAGGTAAAGTTTTATCAGCGTTTTTACATCATGCCATCCTCATCAAGAGACTTGGGTGCATTTGGGTGGAAAAAAGCATTAGCATTTGTGCGTCGCGGCTCCGCTGTTCTTAACGAGGAGACGCACAGAGCGGCACAGCGTTTTAAAGAGGGAAAAAAGCGTATAAACATCTTTGTAAACCATAGTTGTGAGCGTCACTGTGCTTTGAGAGACAACTGTTTTTCAACTGGTAGCTGAGCTGCACAGTGCATGCGACTCTGTGCAGCAAAGTGGGCAGTTGAGACCTTCCCCTGAATCTCACCAGGACACCTGTCTTAAAGCTGTGATCGACCCACAATACAAAAATAATAGTAACACACAGTGACTCAGAGAAGTAACTTTAATCTGATTACTGATTTGGAAAGATTAACATGTTAGAGTACACGTTACTGAAAAAGCGGTCAGATTAGAGTAACGCGTTACCGGCCTCACTGGCTGTAATATAACAAAATGTGGAAAAAGTGAATCGCTGTGAATACTTTCCGGATGCCCTGTATGCCTGCAGAGGAACAAACGTATTTAATTATTTAACTCGTGCGCAAATTAATTAAACCAAATCACACTGCAGGAAGGGATTACATTGTGCACACACAGACCAATGGTGTTTGTGAGGAATGATGATACATTGTTATTTATAGTGTTATCACCAAAACAGCCAAGAAACATGATATAATTTTAAGTGTAGTGTCCATTCCTGCTACAGGAAGGAAACTGGCAGAATCCAAAGTTCACAACACATTATTGACAAAATTCAAACTTGGTAGCCAACATGCTAATTTGACCAAGGTTTTGGGGAAACACATACACACACCTCAATCAAGTATGAACTATAACGTGTACCTGGGCTTTTGTCATAACCTGCAGCCACAGCAGCAAAAGTGGGGTTCCCATTTTTGCCTGGGAGTGGAGTGGCTGCAGAGGCCTTATTCCCTGGAGCCTTCCTCAGGTTCCCCTCACTGAAATGTCAGACGTGCACCGCTGTCAAATTAAACATACAGTGCTTGCTTTATTGGTGGTATTTGTGGTTGGCGTAGCAGTAGATACCTGCTGTTGTTGAGTACACTGCTGTAGGTGACTCGGGACGGTAAGCTGGGGGAGATCGGTGGAGGGGAGGACGTTGTGGGTGGAATGGATCGCTTCAGA
The DNA here is from genome assembly GCF_902500255.1 of Thalassophryne amazonica. NCBI lineage: Eukaryota > Metazoa > Chordata > Actinopteri > Batrachoidiformes > Batrachoididae > Thalassophryne > Thalassophryne amazonica. The sequence goes on along the minus strand of NC_047112.1, from coordinate 102,152,513 downwards.
AAAGGATCGGCATTCATGGTCTGGATGGAGATCTGCTGAAGGCTATCTGCAGCTGAATGTAGAGACCAGGAGAGTGGCAGAGATGCATAAAGATGATCTGTTAGCATCTCAAACAGGTAAAAAGACAACTGACACCACTTACACACTGCGTTTTTGGAAATGGGGAGATCCCATTCTGGGGAAGCAAACTCCTTCTCGCCTTCAGAGCTGCTGCTATGGCCCAACTCGGACACTGAGCTACTGACGAAGACAGAAGGATGTCCATCCTCCAGCTTTCCATCTACTGCCAAAAAAAAAAAAAAAAGTCAAATATCTCTGCTTCTGAAGCAACAGGGGATGGCATATCAATTTTAAGTTCAAGAGTCTTCATTGTCATTTGCATAGTTGGACAGTGTACACCAGCATAATGAAGTTTCAGCAAAGAGACTCACATCTCTGTTTCTGCAGGCTGTTCCTGGACTTTGGGATGTTGGTAAGAGAGTGGAGAGCTTTGGATGTGAAGCTCTTACGCTGTTTGGTCTCCAGTGGTGTCACATACGGCAGCTCAAGAGAACTGAAACCAAGAAATGTTTGTCAAAACATAAGATTAATACAATGATCAAACAGAGGTGTGGCCTGTAGTTAGTTAACCTGGATTTTTCTATCTGGTTGTCTTTCTTTGTAGTTCCTTGTTTCTTGGCTTTGGGTTTGATTAGGAAATTTGCAGATTCCTCTTTCACAGTTCCAGTGGCCACTGTCCTTCCTTTCTTTTTTACTGGCTCCTGGCAGCAAAGATGAGTAAATGATTTAAGAAACTGCTGGTCAAGTCTCTACTTGTGCTATTGTTTTTTTCCCCTTCAAATCCCTATTTCAGTTATTATATAGCATTAGACACTGTGGAGAGACAACAGAAATAACATCCAACCAGCTGATCTAAATATTTCTATTAAATTTACCTTTGTGCACCCGAACACAAGTTCATATAGTACTGATTTACTGCAGCGTTGTGTTTTGAGCAGAGCTGTACCTCTTTGATGCTAGTTTCTACATCTGGATTGGAAGTCTCTGTGGTAGTTGAAGAACTGTCGTCATTGTCAACCAGGCTATCTTTTAGCTCATCTCCTTGACACTTGGCCAGTTTTTTGTCTTTCTCTTCCTTCTTTTTCTGAGCTTTGGTTTTACCCCGCAGCTTCTCTTTGCAGTCCAGTACTGTGAACAACAAACAAAAGATGCATTTACAACATTCTTACTCAGCAAGATAACAACCAAACCAAAAATCCACTACTCCCCTTGGTTCCGGGGTAACAGTTTATCTTCCCCCCCGGATAACTCCCCCCTCCAAATATCTTGCCAAAAAGAAGTTTTGCAAGATATGTTTGTCAGTATGTATGTTTGTTTTTTGTTGTTTTGTTGATTGTATGTAATCATTGCATTTTTCACCTTTAACTCACTGTGCAGCACAGTTTGGCAACTTCACAGATAGCAACCCTAGCAAGGTACCTTTCAGTACACAAAAAACTCAAGATCAAAGGTCAACGTCACAGGAAGGTCAAACACTAAATTCAACTAAAGAACTTTCCTGGTTGCAATTTTTGAAATTTTACCTCCAAATTTGCCATGCACATAGTGACAGGCTTTGCTTATAAGCCATTACCTGGGATAAGTAATTGACCTTGACCTTCAGTGTTTCACTTGAGGTCAAATGTCACCTAAATTCAGTCAAACTTCAGATTATAGCCCTAGTGGATAAAATATTTATTGATATCTTTATATCTTTATTAATTCTTTCCCCTGCCAAGCTGCTCGTCCAGTGAAAATCACACTGTTTCAAATAATCATATGTCAGTTTTATGCGGCATTTATATTATTCTGTTGATTCCTATCTGCCACTCTTTATATTCATGACCTAGTTTGTACAAAAGAGATTTGAGAAAGGTGAGACATTAAAGGCCCCTCATTTTGATTATGTTTTTTAAACATGTTGCTTTGCATACTGTTGTGTCTGTGTGCATGTGTGTGTACATTATATTTATTTATCAACTTGTTTAGATATATGTCTTAATGTTTTAACTGCATGTTTTAGTGTACAGCACATTGGATCAGCTTTGGTTGTAGTAAAGTGCTTTATAAATAAAGATGGTGTGGTATTATTGTGTGTTCTATACATATACTGTGGGTATTTTATGCAAAACTCAATTGGAGTATTTTCCATCACATCACATATTTAAGGTTGTCAATCAGGTCCATATATTTGCAGAGTATATATGAAAGGGAGATTTAAAGATACTTCAGAATAGGAAATATTACTATTGTAGACAGCTATAGATACTAGAGCCCAACCGATATATTGGCCAATATAAGCCCTTTTCAAAGTACTCACTATCTGCACTACTGCTCCAATTGCATTTTTGCATTTTTTGAACTTGAAAATTCTTCTGTTATAAAGTTAATCAATATGAGGACAAAGCTTCAGCTTTTAGCTCATACCTTTTTTGTTAAGGGTCCAAAAAAGAACATTTTACTCATAAAAAAAATAAAAAATAATAATAATATCGACTGATTTATCTATCAGCAAACCAGCTGATGTATCGATTATCTGCATTTTTTTTTCATCCAAATATCGTTATCGGCATCTGCCTCAAAAAAATCCATATCGGTCGGGCTCTAATAGATACATACAGAAAGAACACCAATATTGTTCACCATCAATCAAACTGCTTCATCTGGGACCATAAAACATCCATGAAATACAGAGTTTAAAGGCTGCTCTATCCTGATTGAGAGGGAAGATATCCTGTTATTCCGGGTAAAAACACAAATGGATACCTTTGTTTTGTATCAATTGAGAGCTCTGCTCCTGTGGACCCTCAGTCATCAACGGCTCTGGACGGTCCAGGTCATTGTCCATAGCACCTATTAAATTTGCATATTCTGCATCCTCAGGGCAGAGGCCTTTATGGGGCAAAGGTGGTCCGGCTAAAGTTGGACTCTGGACATCTGGCTGCTTGGTATTTCGTGCCTTTCTATTAGTGAGCTGGCACCCGGGGGACAAGCCCTCTTGGCCTGAGGTCGTACTTCCTTTGATCAGTGGAGTGGAAGTAACTTGCATAGGTGAGCGGTTAAAGCCAATTCTGGGTCTCTTATCTTGGCTGTCTGAGTCTGACAATGAACGACTGTTACTTGGTCGACTTCCAACCATCCGTGCCGTCCCGTTGCTGGATCCATATAATCCTCGAGAATTCTGGGTCGAGTCGTTGCAATCATTCAACCTAAATGTTGAGAAGAAAATTTTAGGTTAAAAAAAGCAACTAAAACAAATACATATGTAATATCTGTCCTTGTGGGCTGTAAAAATACTCCAAGGCCAACTTATCAAACTTTCGTGCCATGATATTTAATGCAACTTGCTAAAAATGTATGAATTACAATATAAACTGGCATCGCACTAAAGAGTATTTTCTAAGTAGTTCATGTCTCCTTCCACCCTGTGAACAGTGAAGTTGTGGTTAACCACAACCCACCAGCAGCTGGCCGTCACACTGCTCGTTTTTCAAGTACAGGAAGACCATGTGACATGATTTCAAAACAGGCGACTACAAAGTCTGTGTTGCATATTTGACAATTTTCCATCTGTACCACTTTCACTTGTGCACTTCAATCTCAAAGTAGACGTCACTTTCCAAAACCATCTAAAGCTTTAGAAAAATCACTTCCAAACCTCAAGCTTAAGAGCCATCACCCAAAAATTGTTGTTAAGTGAGCAGGAACATAGAAATTATATTTTAACAACTGCCTCATGGATTCATTAAATGTCATTCAGGTACAGTTTAAGTTAAGTCACTTTTACCGTGACCACTGATGCACGAAGCCAGAAAAATTTAGGAAAAATACACAAACATATTTAAAAACAACAGGACACACAGTCAAGTCCTTAAGTAGGACAGTGATAATTTTATTTTTAAATTCTGCACACCACATTAGAGATGAAACGAAAAATAATGCATCATCGTGTAAAATTTTTAGCTTTAATTCAAGGAGTTGATCAAAAAATACAGCATTAAGCGAGGATTTTTTTTTTTTGAAGAAAATTCCTCTCTGTTCCAATCTAATATGAAGCTGTGTGGCTGATGCAACACACTGAGTTGTCACGGGTGACTGAGGCTTCCTCACTCGTCTCATTCTTGCAGAGTGACTCAAAACTACCTCCTCCAGACAGATTTAAAACACAATACTAGAATGTTTGTATTTCTTAATGAATGATGGAACTGAAGTCCAAGACATATTCAGTGACTTGAAAATGTTCTCTTATCCACCCTAACTTGTCTAAAGAAAACAGCAAAAATGGTGATTTGTATATTAAACAATGCTTGTATTTAATTTGTCAGATTACTTATGGCCTCTGAAAATGGGCAGGCTGTGCATACAAATGGTTGGAATTCCTAAATAGTTAGGGCAATTTATATTTTGTTAATGCCCAGAATTAACATTAAATGTCTGCACTACACGAGCATCTCGATTGTTTGTTTTCAACTCTATAGTGGTGGTGTACAGGGGCAAAAATAAAAAGGGTCAATGTCCAAATACTTACAGGCCCGCTTGTATATGGTGTTAATTTGATTCAATTTGAAGTACAAAGAGCATCTGGTGATTATTAAATATCACTACCTGGATTTCTGTTACAGATCTGAGGGAAAGCTCAGCAATCTTTTCTGAATCAACAAAAAAGATCGTGAAATGAGAAGGTTTCCATTGAGTGACTGAATGCCACTGCTAGATTTTGTCATTTAGCGTTAACGGTCTTTCCAGTAAGGTTCATGTGAGAACTGTAATTCCAGCAGTCAGAGATGGATTGGCAAGTCCTCCTAAATAGTGTTATTTCATTGTTTGAAAAATAAATAAATTTAAATTCCAATATTGCCCTAACGGCATCTGTTATAAAGTTTGTACAAGCTCTCCCCGCCTCTTACTTTGTCAACATGCAGTGTCATGTATTTTTTAATGTATGTCTAAGGTTTGTACGTCGTGCCACATGAAACATCAGATTGTGTTCATTATTCTGTAATCACATAACTCTACCACAGATGTATTAATCACTGATAACTCGAAAGGGGCTCAGAGTGACGTAATCAAATTTGTTTAAATCTGTCTATTATAGTGAAACAGATAACTAACAATTGTGCACAAGCACCAAAATTGGCACACATACTCCTTAGTCCCTTTCACACCGGGCCAACATAGAGTTGCGTCATGACGATGCCAAGTTTATGCAGCCTAACATCACAATACACTGAGGGATGCAAAGGGCGATGTGAAACAACGTTACAGTACTTAACGTGACTGGATGCTACACCCACACACCATGCTACACAACTCCAATTTATGATTCCTGCTGTGCTCTATTGTTGCCAAGCTATAACTCACACAGGATTGTTGCCAAACGTTTTATACCGTAACACAATGCAGTAAAACTATACCGCTCAAAGAGCACATGTGAACAATTAAAAGATAAAAAGTGCTGATTACAGCCTGCCTGGCTGCAGCTCCTCAGTGCTTTCACTTCCTCAAGTTGACTGTGTTAAATAAAGTCCATTAACTCCTGCTCACAGACCGATCGTCAGCGAGGCAACATGTCCACACATCCAGTATAACTCCTCGTGGAGGACATCTCCACATTCAACTGCAGCTCTGCGGTCACAGGAAGAATGATAAACAGATAGAACAGAAATCAGAGCGCACACCTGCAGCACTGCACAAGAAGAAAAATTAAAGAGCACACCTGCAGCGTTGCACAAGAAGATAAACTAGAAGAAAAATGAGTGCACACCTGCAGTGCGGCACAGGAAAAATGATAAACTAGAAGAGAAATTAGTAATAAAGTCCATTAACTCCTGGAAATGTATTGACTTTTTCCAATGTATCAACTCCATCTGCGTATCCAGGCAGTCTGGAGCCAAGCTTCTCCCCACTGCTGTGCGCAACTGACGCAGACATTTATGTGTATTAAGATACGCAGCATATGCAACTGTATGCTGGCCCAGTGTGAAAGGGGCTTTAGACATTAGTCTTTGATAAAACTGAGTATCCACTTGAATTTTTAATAGGCGGCCAGGTAGGGGTCAATTGAAGAATTGCACAGGCGTCAAAATTTTAAAATGTTCCAGTCATATTGAAAGCTATACCACATTATGCGTCTGATAATAATAAACAGAGATTCCAGAAAGGTATAGTTTGGACAACCTATGATTGAATGTTATGGAGGTATGGGGTAAAAACTTTAAGAATGGTGACAAAGGTCAATTTCAGTTTATATAGGGGTCAGAAGGTAAATTTGCTCCAACTGTGGTAAAAACTGGTGCAAATTATTGGTTGAACTAATAGGATTAATAAATGGAATAGTTTTGACTGTGTTAAATGCTTGGTCTGCAAGGTAAAGGTCAAACAATGTCAACGTCCATTGGATTCTACAGGGCTGTGAAATGAAAACTGTGAAATCTGAGGAAAATTTGGAGGGGGTCTGGGGGCCTTGGCCCCCTTGGAGCTGGGGTCTCAGGCCCCGTGGGGCCCAGAAACCAAATTAATTTTGTATCTAATGATACATTTTCAGCATCTCCTGGAAGGAAGAAAAAAAAAAATTAGTGCACATTTAAATGATCCTATATTTAACCTTTCATTTGACTGTCAATGATAAAGTTGAAATAACAGAATATGACATGGAAGTAGGACCTGGAACTCAGAACAGTTAAACTACACAAAATTTATGAAGACTGAAAAGACTGTTACAGTATTTCAAAAACCACAGCTAAAACTTCGTAGAAAATACTGAAAATCATGGTAAAATATTAACATACCTTATTGTAAAAAAGACATTCTTGTGTAAATTCCTGTAAATCCACAGTGTCTTTTTCACATGAAAAAAGTCTACATTAATAAAACTCATTTACATTCTTGTACAAATTCATGTAAATCCATTATTCAAAGCCACAATCTTTTTTCCAATGAAAGAAAGTCTAGATTAATGAAAGAAAAGTCACATAATGTCTAAAATCCTGTTTGAACAGCACGTTTGTGTTCCAGAGAGAAAAATTCTTACTCTGTTTAATAAGGTCACAGCTCGTTTTTCCTGTTCTTTCAGGTGTGTTCATGAAGTCAGCAACAATTTCACGAATTCTTGTCCTTATCAGACATTTTCAAACCATCTTTCTTGCCATCTTCTCTCTGTCCGATGGTGCTCTGTGACACAGACATGCTGAAAAATTCTTCTTTTAAAAACTTGAGACCTCTAAAAGTTTGCGAAGTCCACATGCTACATTTAGCTTAAAAATCTTGCAGGAGCCACACAGTGTCACCGCAGCAACCAACCAGTCCCGCTTTACATCAACCGTCGTAACAGCCAGGTGGCATTTATCCTCCACTAAGTCCCGCGGATCCAAGGAAACTGATTTGCATCTGTAACACACAGATCAGTGTCCGCGGACTTATAAAACTTGCGCGATGGCGCAAAAAAAAACAAAAAAAAAACGCTTTTACTAGGGGAGCTACGACCACTACCTTTGCCCCCCCAGGACAAAACCAAACCAACTGTTTTAGGTTCTTTAGATGACCCTAAAACACAATCAGGATGTTCCTAAAAATAAAAACTGGCCTCAAGCCAGTTATCCAAGATGGCCACCAAAATAGGTCCCCCCCCCCCAAACACCTTTACACAACATATAAACAACTTAAATATCACAGATTCAATGGGAAGACCACTGCAGGTCACAGCAAACTCATTTGTGCCTAAACAAAATTCATTCATGGGTTTAAGATAGGGCTGCAGCTATCGATTATTTTACTAATCGAGTATTCTATCGATTATTCTGGCAATTAATCGAGTAATCAGATAAAAAGTACTTCTGGGTTTTTAAACATCAATAGTCCAGGACTCTCCCTAAGCAATGGCACAATGCCACTGTGCCAAAGTCTTGACATTTTGCTGAAATGGCGATGGGATGTGGCTTTCTGTTTTGTTTTCTCCAACTTGTAAAATGTAACCATTTTTAAGTTTTTTTTTAATAAAGGTTGATGGACTGGTCCCTGATTTTTTTATCCCTCTTTCTCTGCAATTCAGCAGATGCATTTCAGCTGGAGGTTGAACATGCAAGACCCAGTCACTTTTTTTTTTATTATTTTATTTACGTTACCGTGTTTGTGATTTAAGTTACCGTGTTTGTGAAGTGTTGTGTGTTGCCCAAAAAAGCAAAAATTAAAAAGTCAAACACTCAGTGTGAGTCTGAGGTAACACAGAAGAAACAGTGAACTTCTGCTGTTTGTCAATGTAGCCGGGAACAGAGCTATGACTCGCCTGGTCTGAGAGCCCCTCATACTGGGTAGAGAGAGACAGCAGCTGGCCACCGGGTCCGTGTGTTTTTTAAAAATACACAAACACACTGCTTCGCTTTAAATGCACAGTAAGTCTATTTCAGATGATCAGCGTGGACCATCTTTCTCTTAAAAGGCTTTATTTTACTCTATGTGTCACGTTGGAAAGCGGTAGCTATCGTTGCTAATTTGATTAGCTGTTACGCTCCAGTCTTCTTCTGTTTTTTTCCTGCGGCCGTCGCAGCGCCACACACAGGCCTGGCATATGTACTACAACGTTAAACGAAGCTTCGAGGCACGGAATTTGCCTTGAACATTTTTTGTAATCAAAGTATTCAAGTTACTCAATCGTTTCAGCCCTAGTTTAAGATTCAAAATGGCGTCCAAAATGGCCGCCAATAGACCCCTATTAAAATACACAGTAGGAACAAACAGACTCAATGACAGAAATAACTGGTGTTTAAGTGAAAAAACCCTAGTCTGGCGGCCATCTTGGATAACTGGCTTGAGGCCAGTTTTTTATTTTTGGGAACATCCTGATTGTGTTTTGGGGTCATCTAAGGAACCTAAAAAAGTTGGTTTGATTTAGTCCTATTAACCAAAAATTTGCATCACATTTTACAATATTTTGAGCAACTGTAACTTCTGACCCATGTACAAACTAAAGCTGACCTTTGTTACCATTCTTGCTTTTTTACCCTATAACATTCAGTTATAGATAGTCCAAACTATGCCTTTTTGGAATATTTATATTAAGACAAATAATACAATAACATGCTTTTGGAGGGCGGTATGCATTTTTTTGAGTCCCTCCGTCCATGCCCAGTCGCCCAAAATGACAGCTATTCGCTCGAGTTAGACGAGGGCGAATAGCTGTCATTTTGGGCAACGGGATGGATGGAGGGACTCAGAAAAATGCATACCGCACAACAACAGCATGTTATTTGCATTATTATCACTTTTTACTGAGATACACAACACATAACGCGTACATAAAAAGTTGGCTCACTTAATTTCTGCCTTGTCGCCTGGCGCGCGCGCTGCTGTTCAAATTCAGTAGTGCGTCCTCATCAAGCTGGCTGCTTTAGCTGCTGTTCATTGTCATACTATCCATGAGAAAATCATCCAGAACATCCATATTGGGACCAACACACACTTCTCGCCTTTTCCTCTGTGGACAGTTCTTGGGCTGCGCGCACTATGACATCATCAGTGTATGCACAGCAGGCGGGTATAAACAGGTAGCGTCGACGTAAATCTACGCTACCGGCCTAGCAATGCCTCGGTAAAGTGATAATAATGTGGTATAGCTTTCAATATGACTGGAACATTTTAAAAATTTTGACCCGTGTAATTCTTCAATCGACCCCTACCTGGCCACCTATTGAAAATTCAAGTGGCTACTCAGTTTTTTCAAACTAGTAATGTTCAAGGAGTATTTGTGCCAACTTTGGTGCTTGTATCACCATTTGAAGGAGTCCTCTGTAAATATTCTGTTATCTGCTCCACTAATGACTGATATTTAGTAGACATCAACCAGATGGGTGAGCCATAGTGCAAGCTCTTGCAGCAGACAGAAAGAGGAGGCAGACCATGTGACATTCTCTGGGCTCTAGGACTGGTTGTGAGTCAAAGCTCTTCTAAAGGAGCGATCCATTTTACAGATGAGAATTTGTAGTTGAGGAAATGGTCAAATGTAGAAACATAACGACCAACTATGGGCACGTCCATGGACCCTGGAGGCTAAAATAGACACCCTGCCCTGACATTACACTGAAAACAAAGTTGACAGTCTGGAGGACATGGTCGTATTAATTACGTTCTTAACACACTGTGTATGTCTCAGCCCCTTCAAGACACTAAGGCTTTTCTTCACATATAACACACCGTTGTGCTGCACTTACTTTGACTCGCTGTGAATTTGCACGATTTCCCTGAGATTAAACGGTCTCCCAGTTTCCAAGTTGGAAGTGGATTCCACAGAAACACGTCTCCTGAAAGGTTCCCATATGCTCTGGGCCTCCAAATATGCTGTGGCAATCACCAACAGAAACATGCAACTGTGAAGACAAAAGGAAAACAAACATGATCTGTTAGTTGGATAAGTATATAAACTAAACTGCATAGTGCTTCAGAGCTTGTATTGTTGTAAAAATTAATATGCATATTGTTACTGGACTCAATTCTGTCACAGAATAAATATAATAATAATAATAATCTTTATTTCTACCAGGTAGAAATTCCATAGAGATCGAAACCTCTTTTACAAGGATGACCAGGGGCCTCATGTACAAAGCATGCTTACGCACAAAACGTGCCGTATGTCCGTCTCCATGCCAACGTTCAGATGTATCAAAAAAGAAGACAGTGGAAATGAGCGGTGCATCATGCAAAAATCCAGGCTGGCTTATGCACATTTCTACGGCTATTGTTCCACTGCGGACATGTAAAGGTGATACTGGGAACCATTAATAGTGTGAAAACAAGAAGACACTAACAGTGGCTGCTTTAGCGTCATTGCATTAGCAAATGGTGCAATCTGATGCGAGTGTGTAGTCAGGATCAAGGAATGCAAGGATTTTCTTGCAAATGACAATAACTGGCTCATAAACCGATTTTGATTACCAAGACCACTGTTACTGGAGTTGCGTGCAGAACTGCGGCCGGCCCAGAATGCAATACGGCAAGGAGCCAGGCGGTTGTCTGTGCCCACACAGGTGCTGACCACGCTGGACATCCTGGCAACAGGGGTATTCCAACGCGAGCTGGCTGATCGGTCAGGAGTGTGCCAGTCAACCCTGAGCCGAGGTGAGCCAGCTGTATGGAACGCAATCATCCGAATGTCATCCAGGTACACCACATTACAGCATTAAAGCATCATTTGCAGTGAGAGCTGATTTCCATGTAATTGGAGTCATTGACTGCATACGTTCACATCAGGCTGGTGGCTGGCATGGTACATGATGGTAGCTGCTTGCTGAGTAAATTGTTTTTTTGTGTAATTGATCCAAACATAAACCAGCGTGGCCACATTTGGGCATGTGCGCATTCAAATATGTTTTTTATTATTATTAATGTCTTTTATTTTTGCTTGATGGTGAGAGTTGCAGAGCTTCTTAACAGGCTTCATGTGTTCAGTATTTGTTAATAAACATGTGTAAGTTGTGAATGTCACACTGTCAGCAGAGGCACGCCTCACCTTTTTAAGCTCAATGTGTGTGCTGTTCTGTGCACGCGCGGGTGCATGCATGCGTGTAGCCTCACACACACAGGCTCCGTAGCTCCCACAAGCATTTTTCCAGTTTCATGATTAATCCATTTAACAGTGTACCAAATAAACTGTCTCTGCGTGTCTCCACATAATTTCCAGTCATCTGTAGCATAATTTCTATGCCTATTTACATGAAATTGCATATTTAAATTGGGCGTGAACAGGGAGGAGTTTGATTCCACACTCAAGTCCACGTTAAGTAGAATGTACAAACGGAATGTGTGTGGATTCATGCCTACGCACACTTTGATACATCTGAATATTTTTGTGCTTACGCCAGTTTCAGGGTTTTGGTGTATGCCATGTTTTAGTAGGAAATCCACGCAAGTCTTTGTACATAAGGCCCCTGGCCAAGAAAGGTAGCAGCACATGTCAAAGGACAGGTTAAAATCAACATGAGAACACTGGCGATAAATAAAATATCATCTTGCTCATAACACTGCACATGATATAAAGTCTCAAGCAGATTCAGATTTAGAAACATAGGCATTGCACCAATGATTCCTATTTGCGACCTCGTAAAATAGACTGTAAGGTGTTCAAGGAGTCTGGACAGTTTCAGTTCAGAATGGAGAACGTTCTAATCAGAGAGAACTGAGAAACTAAAGCAATTCTTTCCCGCTTCAGAGCGGACACGAGGTACATGAAAACATAACATGTCATAACATGTTAAACTCAAACTGAAAGCAAATCTCTACAACTTGATATAAATGAGTTAAAAATGTAAAAGTCAGGATGATGGGTTGCATAAATAATGGAACACTTTGGTATAATACCTGTATATAATCAGTGTTATTGCCAGCTTTCTTCAGACAAGTCAGGGGATGGATACATGAACTGTATGAGCTGTGGAACCAGCTCCCAATTCAGATCAGGGGGACAGACACCCTCTCTACTTTTAAGATTAGGCTTAAAACTTTCCTTTTTGCTAAAGCTTATAGTTAGGGCTGGATCAGGTGACCCTGAACCATCCCTTAGTTATGCTGCTATAGACGTAGACTGCTGGGGGGTTCCCATGATGCACTGTTTCTTTCTCTTTTTGCTGTGTATGCACCACTCTGCATTTAATCATTAGTGATCGATCTCTGCTCCCCTCCACAGCATGTCTTTTTCCTGGTTCTCTCCCTCAGCCCCAACCAGTCCCAGCAGAAGACTGCCCCTCCCTGAGCCTGGTTCTGCTGGAGGTTTCTTCCTGAGTTTTTCCTTCCCACTGTAGCCAAGTGCTTGCTCACAGGGGGTCGTTTTAACCGTTGGGGTTTTACATAATTATTGTATGGCCTTGCCTTACAATATAAAGCGCCTTGGGGCAACTGTTTGTTGTGATTTGGCGCAATATAAAAAAATTGATTGATTGATTTCCAAGTCACTGAATATGTCTTGGACTTTATTTACATCAGTTATGAAGAAATACAAACAGTATGGCACTCTATGGTAAATCTGTATGATTTACCCCGACAACCCAAAAGAAGTTATAGGCTTCTCTGGCTGTGACTGGAGAAATTGCGCACAGTGCACATTTTGCATTGTGTATCCGCCGTTATAGACCTTCAGGATGAAGAGGTATAGAGGAGGATTTTCTTAGAAAGAAGATCTGAAAGTTTAGCTACAATTTGCCAGAAGGTACATTTGAGATGCAAGCCTAGATTTGATATTTTGGTGAAAGATATCTACTTGGCAGAGACAAGAATTTCACATTTCTATGATTTACATCATGTAGGATTTCTGTATCCCTCACTTCCCGCATCAGTGCAGCAGATAACAGAATATTTACAGAGAAATCCTTGAAATGGAGATACAAGCACCAAATTCGGCACAAATGCTCTTTAGACATTACTCTTGAAAAAACAGAGTAGCCACTTGAATTTTCAATAGGCGGCCAGGGAGGGGTCAATTGAAGAATTACACAGGGGTTAAAATTTAAAAATGCTCCAATCATATTGAAAACTACACCACATTATTCGTCTGAACCTAAAGATTCCAAAAAGGTATAGTTTCAACTATCTACGAGTAAATGTTATGGGGTAATAACAGCAAGAATGGTGCCAAAGGTCAATTTCAGTTTGTACAGGGGTCAAAACGTTGCTCCAATTTAGGTAAAAGTGACGCAAATTATTGGTTGAGTTAATAGGGTTTCAGAAAGGAATAGTTTGCGCCATGTGTTGTTACGGGGTAACATATGTCACATGTCAGAGAATCCACTGGACGTCAACATTGTTTGACCTTTATTTTGGAGACCAAACATTCAACACAGTCCATTTATTAATCCTGTGTTAAGAATTAATACTCTGGGGGGTTTTTTTCCCCAAAAGAGTAATGTCTAAGGAGTATTTGTGCCAAATTTGGCGCTTGCATCACCATGTTTCAGTTATGTTGCACATGTTTCTGGTATGAATATAATTTAAAAAAATGTTTTTTTGTATTTCTTGTATTTGAAATGGCACACACAAATTAAAATGTGTGAAATATCAAGTGTTCTAATACATTTGTAGGGCACTGTACATAAATGCAATATTGCAGCTCAGAGTGATGCTGACCTCATAATGAGAGACACTATGATGTAGAGCTCCAGCTCCCAGCTGGGTCTGGGTAAGGTCTCTGCACAGGCTGCCAACATGTGGTAGGGCAAAGAGGCATTCAGGACAAACACAAACTCTGATCCCCCGCATGTGATCAATTTCAGCTCCCGGATAACTCGTGACGAAGTGAAATCAGGTGTAAACCTGTTTTGGTGGCGGGGGGAGACAAGAAAAAAAAATACATATATAAAACAAGTTTACCACAATACAAATGCCACTTACCTGCATGTGCCCCTAAAGAGGAATCAGACTTCCAGAGATCCAAAATTGCTCTTCACAATTGAAAAAACCCAATTAAGCCTGAATGGTGCCAACTGCTTTTTTTTTAGATGCATTTGAAAGTAATTCAATCAATTACAGGAAATCTTATACACGGTTTAAAGAGATAGTCATGTTGGTAATTGGAAATAAATTGAAAATTGGTAGACATCAAACAATGGCCCAATGAAAGTATGACATTTTATCTTTACTATTTTTTAATAAATGCACAAGTATATGAAATTATGGTTGGGCAACATCTATTTATTTGGAAATGTACGATGTACGCAGTAACATTGTGATGTACAGTAAAACTTGCCTAAACAAGTCATCGTATAAACCAGATACTCGTACTGACCGGACAAAAGCAAAAGTCACAATGGTTTTGTATGGTTTTCCATACAATAAACACTGTATGTACTGGATTTTGTATAACAGATTTTCACTCACATCGGACAAAACATCTTGCCCAATGCATTTCCATTAAAAACCCCTTGAGCAGTCTGGATGTGCCCAGTCACAACAGAGGCATGAAATGAAGTTCAGCACTGACACTGACTGATTTAATGAAAGTGGGTACCATTCATGCATTCATCTCTTCTAGATTGGACTAGTAAAATGTTCTATTTTCCGTAGTGGTGGGCACTGTCTAGCTAATCCGATAATTATCAATGCTAATATTTTTGTTCGCGGATTAGCTTTTCAGATACGTTTTAAAACTATCATCGGACCAATTATCTTCTGATAAATTTAGTTCCGATAACTTTTAGACTACTAATATTTTTTTACATAACTAACTATGTTGAAAAACATTTAGAATCCCTTTTGCTCCTGTCTGCTATGTGTTTTGTTTCAGTGAGGTAGCTAAGAGGAGCTGAGCTCAACTCTGCCCCCAGCAGAAAGTGCCTGACTACCAGACTGCCACAAAAAAAAAAAGTCATTATTCCTTAACACCCTAAAGTGGTTCAGCCATGAGGCAGAGGTCTTGAAATGGGAAGCAGGTTTGACTTATGGTTTTGATTTATAAATCAAATTATTCCAGATAGACTACATTCATGTAAACTCTTAAAATGTACAAAGTGGATATATAACACATATGTTAATTTTAAAATAATGCACTAATTCTTAAGATTTGAACAATAACACACAGACGGTCAAGGGATTATGGGTAAACTTAGCCTCCGCACATACTGATTGGTTTACTAAGTCATTCTATGTAAAAACCAACGCAAGTGAATCAATGTAATGTGTGTGTTGCTGTTTACAAATAAGTGTGCTTTTGTAAAATATGTAATTTTTTTCCATTGGTGTAAAAAAAGGCATTCGCAAAGCCAAAAAATCTGTTAGATTGTGTTTCAGGCTGTGTGATATAACTGGCGTCAAAATGCATAGAACACTTTCATCTACTGGCAACCCGTAATATCACAGTGTTGTCAGATATCAGTGTTGCAGGATTTTAAAATTATCTGTAGGTTTCCAAAATCTGAGAGACCACACACGTGGAGATTTAAAAAAAAAAAAAAAAATCATAGATCTGACAGGTTTGATCATACAGTGTGTGGTGTGCAGCCACACGGTAAAAACAACACACACCACACATGAACAGCTTTCACACACGAACATACCCAGGTCAGACAGGAAATCTCGCAAAACCTGTCAAGATTAAACATGACATCAGTGTAAACAAATGGAGATACTCTATGGACTATTTACAACAGAGGGGGGGAAAAAAAAAAAAGACACAAAAAGGAAAGGCGTTCTTTAAAGGAGTGGAGACAGCGTGACCACCAGACTTTCTGGTAAGCCGTTTTGATTTTAGGTTTCGCTCCGTGCGTCTGTCACCTTGCTTTGTGATTGGCTGCATGTCACATTCGGCTCCTGACGTCTTTCCGAGTAGATCAGAGCTCTCTTAACATCACACACGGCAGGAATATCTGATAAGATTATCTTTAACGTCATCACGATTGTCGGGGCATCCTTAAGATTGTCGGAAGGGGAAGATCGGGTCCGATATAGGCCTAATTATCTTGCCATGTGAGATCCATTGTTATGATGCCGCACGGAGCAACTGACCGATCCACTGTGACACTGCACGAAGCCGCTAACCGATCGGGGGTTATGACGCCAGACAGAGCAATTGATTGATCCGTTATGACAACGCACGGAGCAATAACTGATCGGATGTTATGATGCCTCACGGAGCGACTGATTGATCCATTGTTATGACACCGCACAGAGTGACTGTTTGATTCATTGTTATGACACCGCATGGAGTGACTAACCGATTGGATGTTATGACGCCTCATGGAGCGACTGATTGATGCGTTATTATGACACCACACTGCAAAGTTCAACGACTAAAATACCAACATTCTGGGTGCAATGAACATGTTTTTACTATTATTTGATTTCTTTGTGCGACTGACATTATTCAAGCATTCAAAAGGCTATTCCTATCGCCACACAACAACAACACACCAGAAAATTTTGACAGTTCTTGTTATTGAAAGAAACCGCGTTTCCCTAACTGGACAGAGTTGTGACTTCATGGGTGAGTGCTGTTTTTTGTTTTTGTTTTTTTACAAATGCAAAAAAAAAAAGAAAAAAAAAAAGACATATTTGACAAAAGCACATTTATTTGTAAACATGGGGAGTTGGTAAGGTTAGACCTTGCTTGTGTGAAGTGCCTTGAGGCAACTTTGCTGTGAATTGGTGCTATATAAAAATAAATAAATAAATAAATACCATATTTCCTTGATAAAGCCCGGTCATTTATTTTTGTGCAGACCTTTATTCAAGGGCCGTGATTATTAAACAAAATGCTACTTGCTGCCTCCACTGTAATATGATGTTTCACAAATATCCCTAAATGTAACAAACCAAAGATAACCGCTTTAAATAAGAGCCGTCTGCGTGGCTGTGAACCCTCCCCATAGACATGACAGAGACTGCAAGGGCTATGATTGGTCAATTTTCTGCTTTCATTCCTTCCTTTCCCATCATATTTTAAAAGTTTTTGCAGTCTGTACTCTGATTACAATTTAATCATGGATCTGGCGGAAAAGTCCACAAATATGACCAACTTACAACACGGACTCTAAAACTACAAAGATGCTCAAATGACCCGCAATTTATGGAGGGAAATTACACGTACTGTACCATTGTTTTGGAGGTTGATGATTGTATGAAGAAGTGGAGTTCATTGAGGGACAAACTGATCCAGAAAAAGCCACTGTTCCTGTGGTAAATTGCATTAAGACGCCCACCAACGCGACAGAGAACTTTAAAAGGGTCGTGCGCACGCTGCCGTCATTGCATGGCCAGAGTTACAGTGTTGTAGAAGCATAAATCAGGCTTTAGGGATGGCCCATATTCAAGGTCAGGTGCTCAGTCAAGGAAATATGTAAGCCTAATTGGTGCTGGGGATTCTCCATAGTTCCATCGTTTGGCGGCTCCTGACTGTAACTAGGTAATCCATTACATAAATAACGGATTTTGCCCATTTTATACATATAGCGGATTTGTCAGTTTTATACATATAGTGGATTTTGATTATAATTGCCAATTTGCAGTTCCACTTGAATCCATTATATGCAAGTTTTACTGTATGATGAAGCTGGGGGGCTGGGGAAGGTAATTTGCATACATTTTATTTTACCCTGTTTAAAATAACTACTCAAAAAATAATAAATTTTCTATTCATTTATTTACGTTTAAGTTACAGCAACTGGTCAAATAACAGCGCACCCCCATGCAACTGTTGCCTTGTCTCATGTGGCGCAGCCATGCTTACTTCACTATTACGCAAAAGTCAGGAATTGTAATTTTTATCTGAACCCAGAAATGAATAAAGGAGACAAAATGCATGCACATGTAACAGCGTGTTCACTTACAGTATGATGAGGTCTTTTGAAGTATTTGGCTTGAGTGAAAATTCTTGACAATTCAGAACTTTGAATCCATATCCTTCACAAACTTGTCCATTGACTTCTGCTGATCTGATGGTGATTGGGAGCAAACCAGTGTTTTCTACTCTGAATGTTCTCCTGAGAGTGAAGTTTGGCTCCTTGACTCTCATTTCTGAAATAGAAGAGGGACAATTTATTTCAAACAATTTTAAGATTAGGCTTAAAACTTTCCTTTTTGCTAAAGCTTATAGTTAGGGCTGGATCAGGTGACCCTGAACCATCCCTTAGTTATGCTGCTATAGACGTAGACTGCTGGGGGGTTCCCATGATGCACTGTTTCTTTCTCTTTTTGCTCTGTATGCACCACTCTGCATTTAATCATTAGTGATCGATCTCTGCTCCCCTCCACAGCATGTCTTTTTCCTGGTTCTCTCCCTCAGCCCCAACCAGTCCCAGCAGAAGACTGCCCCTCCCTGAGCCTGGTTCTGCTGGAGGTTTCTTCCTGTTAAAAGGGAGTTTTTCCTTCCCACTGTAGCCAAGTGCTTGCTCACAGGGGGCGTTTTGACCGTTGGGGTTTTACATAATTATTGTATGGCCTTGCCTTACAATATAAAGCGCCTTGGGGCAACTGTTTGTTGTGATTTGGCGCTATATAAAAAAAAATTTGATTGATTGAAACAGACAACACAAAACCAGGAAAACTGGTATATAATGCAGAAAAACAACACAATGGACCTGATGGTGTGTTTAACAATTTTGATTACAATGCCAAAAATCATTAAAAGTTTGTGACTGCATGGAAATTTTAAAAAAGTGATTCTTTCATTGGCTTATTTCATTGCAAACAGTATGACTCAAAGTTATTTCATGCTTGATCTTGTTAACTTAATTTCATTTGTTAATACACACATCCATTCCTACAATTAAGGCCTGTTACACATTCCAAAAAATACTGGGAGGCTAAAGCATTTACTAATTTGTAATGGTGCCAGTTCTTCTTACAACACTTGAGACATTTTGACACTGAAGCATTTCAGATGCTATTTTGTCACATTCTTCCTGTAAACATATCTTCAGGTGTGCAACAGTGCAGGGTCATCATCATTGCACTTCAAAATCCTCTACACATTCTCTGTTGGGGACAGGTACACTCAGCTTCTGCAGCCATGTCTTCATAACATTTGCAGAAAGTGTATACGGGACAGAGCAGTCTGGACGTGCCCAGTAACAGAGGTACAAAATGAAGTTCAGCACTGACACTCGCCGAATCGAGGAAAGTGGGTACAGTATTTCCTTGATTAAAAGACCGGCCTTTTAGTTTTTTCAAACTGTGCTCAGACACAGGACCTAAACGAGGCAGGGTGTAATTCAAGTCTGGCCATTATTAAGCCCTTAACGCCTGAATTTATATAGCTGTATATAAAAAAAATGTTTTGTGTGTGTTTTTGCCTTTAAGTAGATGGTAAATAATGTTGAGATTATTAATTTCACTTTTGCACAAAAAATAAATAGTAATTTTGGTATTTTGGTAATGACTTTATGTTATAATAATAATAATGGTATGTAGCAAATTTGCGACAACAGGCATACTGGTCAATTTGGTATGTTGCATATTTGAGTCAAATACTGTAGCATATATGTGACAATAGGCGTTAAGGGGTTAACAAAATGCTGCTTGTTGCCTGCAGTGAACTATGGTGTTAAGTTTCACAAATATTGCTGAGTGTGACAAACCAAACTGCTTTGGATCAGAGCCCTCTGCAGCCTGACGTGCACCTGCTAAATGGACACCACAAAAGGCTGTGATTTGTCATTTTTACGTTTTCACTCCTTCCTCTCCCATCATATTTTAATAATTTTTTTCAGATGTAACTAATCCCTAACATACATGTAAGCGATTTTGTCTGTTTTATACATAACAAATTTGGATTATAATGGACAAAATTTGCTGGTCCACCACAGTCCATTATATGCGGGTTTTACTGTATTTTCCTCGCAGCCCAAATCAAATTCACCAATTATCAAAATACTGCAGTGAATTATGTACATTGAAGTTGCACTGACAATGACTTTACAGTGAACATGTAGATAAGTACTTAAGATTTTTAGTACCCTTGCAGTAAAACAAGCCATACCCACATGCTTCATTTAGATAAACTCACTCTCTGTGCAATCTTTAAGCAGGGCTTCAGTCATCTTAAACCTCAGTGAGTTGCCCTGTCCAGGAAGTTTCCCTGCAACTTTGAGGCTCTCAGTTGTACCTCGTCCTTGCAGCACAATTGTGTCGATCACAGTCAGATTATTCCTAAACACAATTACAATCAGGATCACAATTTGAGAAGAAGCATGCTTAGTTAATCTTTTTAAGAAGTGTGCTGTGCTTGTGTGGACATAATACCTGACTATGAGAAAGGAAGAGACACTGTGGTTGCTAACAGGAGTGAACCTCACATTGAACGATTTCACTTCTCCGGGCCGGAGGAGCAGATTGTACACAAAGGGCCTAGTTGATCCCTCTATAAACCCTGTCCTGCTCTTCATTAACGATGTCTGCAAACAAGCAGAGGGCCTGTTAGACAGAAACTACTTCCACATGCTTCTCAACAGTTGGCAGGTTGATAGTGCTTTGAATTCCTGAAGTATACATCTGTCAGTCACTGTGATACATACTTGATTTCTGTGAACCTGGAACTCTAAGGTGTTTGTGTCAATGTTGATGTTGGATAAGTTCTCCAAAGGTAACCTGGAAAACAAAAACAGAAAAACTTTAATTTGTTATCTTCTCTCTTTTGTAATAAAGGAAGGGAATCCACAGCATCCCGCCGCCCCCAAAAGAAAAACACGAGTGTCAGATTAACCACCTGTCAGCCAGTTTTCCTGAAAACACTGAGGGATTGGGTAAAAGAGCCAAAGGGAAAACTTGCACGAAGACTGGGACATCCGCAGGGTTTTGCAGGATCACCTCTTCTTCCTGCAAAAATGCAAAGGTGATGCAAATCTATCCCAAACATATACATTTAAAACATTACTGCATGTGTGTTTACAGGTAGCTCCTACTTACAGAAGAGCCATTTGTATTGGTCAGGGGAAACGTAATTTGGTGTGAGGAGTTAACCAATGAGGGCCAGGTTAACTGTGCTGTTACTTTAGCTTGCACATTTTGCTGAAGGTCTGTGTTAACTTCAAAGACAGCTTCGATCCTTTAGTAGCCAAAGAAATACAAAAAAAAAAAAAAAAAAAAATCACAAATTGTCTGAACAGCCTGTGCAGAATAACCTGTACATAATAGTGATAATATAGCCAAAAAGATCTCACGACTTACTTATGACCCAAATGTTCTTTCAGCTCTTGCCATCGTCTAAGAAGTTTTTGATGAAGATCTACATCAGCATCCCAAATATCCTCCTGCAATGCCAGTCCATGAGGTTTGGACTCAGCTGTGAAATTAAAAAAGCGCATTGAAATATTTCAACTTTGACTGAGATTCAAATACGACAGACTCAAAACAACTTCAGGAACACTCACATTTAAGCACAAATGGTAGGCCTACGTAGCACTGCTCGCCACACTGCGAGCTGGCATCAAAATAAATATTTGCCACCTGAAAGGGAGATCAGAACGGAGACAACATGTCCAAAACAACTTTAATCAATAACTGTGTTCTGTGATATGAGGTCCTACCTTGGATTTGCGTCTGGGCTCTAACTCGTCTTTGTTGTTTCTGAGCCGTTTATAATAGAAACGTATATCTTCTGTCAGAGAGCGGATCTGCTGCAGCCTCACTTTCTGTGTGAACGAACTCTGTATACTGAAGCTCTGGTGAACAACTTTACCCTGAAGACAAAAAACACATCAAAAGCCGCACACCTCCGGAATTCCACATGAAGGCTGCTTCTGTGTATGACACTGATTCGCTGCGTACTGCCACCGCAGGGTAGGTATGAAGTCTTATGCGCACTGTCACTGCAAAGTCACAAGAAGGCGCACGCAACATGTCATGTAAATTAGGTGGGAGGGCCTTAGAACCTTGGATCTTCATGACAGTACATCACAAGAGCAAGCTTCCTCGAATGTGTAACCTGACAAGGTGTACCAGCGGCTATGCAGCGGTGCAGAGAAAAGAGTTACACGTTTGCCACTGCTATTTACAGCAAAGTCCATACTTATTTGGACACCAGCTATTTTTGTAATTTTGTTTCTACCCAGCACAGCAATGGAGTTTAAATGAAAAAAAATCGAGATGTGCTTAGAGTGTAGAATTCAGGTTTAATTCAAGGAGTTCAACAAAAGCAGTACAATAAGAATTTAGGAGTTGCATCCATTTTCATAAAGTCTCACCATTTTCAGGGCCCACAAGTCATTAGACAAACTAAACATATTTGTTAGTACAGATCATCACTTTTACAGCCAGTTTTCTGACACGTCAGGGGAGGAATACATGAACTAGTCACTGAATATGTCTTGGACTTCATTTATGATGTGCATTCAAAAAGTATCCGACCTTATTTTATCCCACAGAAACAAATGCAGCTTGCAAATTTCCATCTGGTGGGGAGGTGCAGAGAACCTTCTTGCACATGCGTGAATATATTCCCACCTGCAAAGGGCATCATCCGTTGGATTCTCATTTGCTATAATACAACAGAACAACTACTGGTATTGCAACAAATTTTGCCAAAAGCATGGTGATACCGAAGTGGAAATCATGTACAAAATTCAGCAGGCTTTTGGCGATGATGCTATGAGCATAACAAAAATACACAAGTGGTATAAACGCATTCAAAAAAAATAGGTGCACCTCACTGGGGAGGGAAGCACATTCCAGTAGGCCATCCACAAGCCGAAATGACCAAGTGATTAACAGATATGGACTAGGGTCATGGATGAGTGTCATGTCACCATCCAAGACAGAGTATTTGGGCATGCAGAGAACGTTAGCAAAATTCCGACACTACTAACAGCGGACCAGAAGCAATGCATCTACAAGCCTCGCAGGACTTCCAAGATGTGTCCAGGATGCCATCACACAAGTGGCAACCTGTTTCAGTAGCCCCGAGCTGTGTTTTTGTATTCTTTGTGTCTTCTTCGCCACTAGTCTCAGTCAGAAGCATGCACAACTCATGAGACCATGTACTTATTATTTTTTTGGAACTACTTAAATCAACATCACCAGATCCTTTCAGTCACAGCACCATTGTTTACACTCAGGAGCAGCTGTTAGCACTGTGCAACACCAAGGTACTCCCCGTGGAAAGACCGGAGATCCCTACAAAATTAAGGAGAAGGGGATGCAGAGCTGGAATGAAGAACCGGGAGAAGAAAAGATGGTATAAACCATGCATATAGTCTGTTATGGGGAACGTGAGATCTCTCCATAATAAGATGGAAGAGCTAAGGGTACTAACCAGGCTGCAGAGGGAGTACCAGGAGTGTAGCCTTATGTGATTTATAGAAACCTGGCTGAATGAACTCACACCAGATTCTCATGTTATGTTGGAAGGCTTTCAAATTGTGACAGCGGACAGGAAAGCAAAGGAGAGTGGTCAGAGGAAAGGTGGGGGCATAGTGATGTAAGTGAACGACACATGGAGCAACCTGGGGCACATCACGGTGAGAGAGTACTACCATACACCCACTAAGCTGCTAGCAGTTAGCATTCGGCCATACTACACCTCAAGGGAATTCTCGCACGTTATCGCGATAACTGTACATCCCGTCATCCACCAGTGCTGCTGCAGCCTCTGAGCGCCTGCACACTGTAGCATCTGAGTTTCAGACATCGCACCACCACTCCTCCTCATCTCCGGTGAGTTCAATCATATTTCCCTGTCTTCCACTTTCCTTACTTTTATGCTGCGTTTACACATGACAAGTTACGAATGCCACGAAATATACATTCTTGGCCGCTGATCACGAATGTGATGATTCGGAGCAGAGGAATCAGGTGTCCTCAGGAACTGCTGCAACCTGTTACGATTATTACGAGAATTATCAGGAACCATTACGCACGGTCAAGAATAATGTTCCGCATTGTTGCACGTAACAGAGCATCATTAAGTTCGTCTCTACACTCAGCCATAAAAGTGTGATCCCTGGTTCGAAGTCACCCATGCTTCATTCTCTAGATACATCTGGCGTTGCATGAGGAAAGGCATCCGGTATAAAATCCATGCAAAAATCAACATGTGGAACTGTACTAGATCCACTGTGATGACCCCAAGCTAAACAAGAGCACAAAAAAAAAAAAAACACAGACATGCAAACAGCAATAAAGGTGGAGGATTTTATTATAACATGGTCCTGTGAGAGACGGTTTGCAGAGTACATATAAAGTAAACAAAAGGGTGTTTAAATATAAAAGAATGTTTTGTCAGTCTAATAGGTCATGTGTTATTTCTGTATTATCACATTTTGTTTATATTGTAAAGAAAATCGCCCCAGTATAAATGCCACTGTGATGTGTGTTGACGTGTGCTTGTGATAACGGCAAGAACCAGTAAAACCAAAGTTTCTCTGTAAAGCTTCTTTTAGAAATGAAAGCTGCAACATTGCAGCCAGCACTTTTTTGTTGAAAGAGTCCATTTCATAACATTGGAAAATGCTTTTTCTTTGTAGCACAGTTACATCACTGTTCAAACATTACATATTTTTATTATTTTGTTTGTTTGTCACTGTCTATGCCACATAGTTGCAAACTCAGTAAAG
The DNA here is from genome assembly GCF_902500255.1 of Thalassophryne amazonica. Classification (NCBI taxonomy): domain Eukaryota; kingdom Metazoa; phylum Chordata; class Actinopteri; order Batrachoidiformes; family Batrachoididae; genus Thalassophryne; species Thalassophryne amazonica. The sequence continues at coordinate 102,127,458 of NC_047112.1, read as the reverse complement.
TATGTTAAGCAGTTGCTCTTCTATGGGGAGTAGGGGTGCAGTATTGTCGCACAAAAACATGGACCTCTTTTCTTTATGCCAGTCGAAATTCTCTTGCAGGGCCTACTTCTATAGTGTATTAAATAAATTCCAGTAACAAAAGAAGAAAACCTACAGCTAACATGTCTGACATTGATTCTGGCAACTTTTATGACTGTGTCAACATAATATGCGGCTGTGTGTGCATTAGGGCTGTATAGGGGTTGTACAATACTAGGCGTAGGGGGATTACTGCGATCCCCCTTCCCACCGTGATATACAACCCCAATTCCAATGAAGTTGGGACGTGTGTAAAATGTAAAAAACAGAATAACAATGATTTGGAAATCCTCTTCAACCTATATTCAATTGAATACACCACAACGACAAGATATTTAATGTTCAAACTGATAAACGTTATTGTTGTGCAAATATTTGCTTGTTTTGAAATGGATGTCTGCAACATGTTTCAAAAACAAAAAAGTTGGGACAAAAGACTGGGAAAGTTCATGAATGCTTAAAGAACAGCTGAGTGTCAAGTGCTTGCTCACAGGGGGCCGTTTTGACCGTTGGGGTTTTACATAATTATTGTATGGCCTTGCCTTACAATATAAAGCGCCTTGGGGCAACTGTTTGTTGTGATTTGGTGCTATATAAAAAAATTGATTGATTGATTGATTGATGATTGGGTATAAAAGGAGGATCCCCAAAAAGCTCAGCCGTTCACAAGCAAAGATGGGGAGAGGATCACCACTTTGTGAATAACTGCGTGAAAAAAAATAAATAAATAAATAAAAAAAATAGTCCAACAGTTTAAGAACAATGTTTCTTAACATTCAATTGTAAGGAATTTAGGGATTCCATCATCTGCAGTCCATAATATAATCAGAAGATTCAGAGAATCTGGAGAACTTTCTACACATAAGCGGCAAGGCCGAAAACCACCACTGAATGCCTGTGACCTTTGATCCCTCAGGCGGCACTGCATTAAAAGCCGACATCATTGTGTAAAGGATCTTACCGCGTGGGCTCAGGAAAACCTTTGTCAGAAAGGAACTTCAGAAAACCATTGTCAGTTAACAGAGTTCGTCGCTACATCTACAAGTGCAAGTTAAGTTTTCTGGAAAATCATGGACATCGTGTCCTCCAGACAAAAGAGGAAAAAGACCGTCTAGATTGTTAGCGCAAAGTTCAAAAGCCAGCATCTGTGATGGTACGGGGGTGTGTTAGTGCCCATGGCATAACTTACACATCTGTGATGGCACCATCAATGCTGAAAGGTCCATCCAGGTTTTGGAGCAACACATGCTGCGGTCCAAGCAACATCTTTCAGTGACGTCTCTGGTTATTTCAGCAAGACAATGCCAAGCCACATTCTGGATGTGTTACAACAGCGTTGTTTCGTAGTAAAAGAGTGCGGGTACTAGACTTGCCTGCAGTCCAGACCTATCGCCCATTGAAAATGTGTGGCACATTATGAGACCCCAAACTGTTGAACAACTGAAGTCGTACATTAAGCAAGAATGGGAAAGAATTCCACCTACAAAGCTTCAATAATTAGTGTTCTCAGTTCCCAAATGCTTAAGTGTTGTTAGAAGGAAAGGTGATGTAACACAGTGGTAAACATACCACTGTCTCAGCTTTTTTCAACATGTTGCAGGCATCCATTTCAAAATGAGCAAATATTTACACAAAAACAAAGTTTATCAGTTTGAACATTAAATATCTTGTCTTTGTGGTGTATTCAGTTGAATATAGGTTGAAGAGAATTTGCAAATCATTGTACTGTTTTTATTTACATTTTACATAACATCCTAACTTCATTGGAATTGGGGTTTTATATATATATATATATATATATATATATATATATATATATATATATATATATATATATATATATATATATATATATAGAGAGAGAGAGAGAGAGAGAGAGAGAGAGAGAGAGAGAGAGAGAAGAGAGAGA